>NW_015506995.1:30853-47530 GCF_001515645.1 Sinocyclocheilus grahami
GAAATGTTTTGTGGATGGATGAGACCAAAATAGAACATTTTGGTTTAAATGAGCAGTGTTATGTTTGGAGAAAGAAAACACTGCATTCCAGCATAAGAACCTTATCCCATCTGTGAAACATGGTGGTGCAGTATCATTGTTTGGGCCTGTTTTGCTGCATCTGGTCCAGGATGGTTTGCCGTTATTGATGGAACAATGAATTCTGAATTTTACCAGCAAATTCTGAAGGAAAATGTCAGGGCATCTGTCTGAGAACTGAATCTCAAGAGAAAGTGGGTCATGCAGCAAGACAACGACCCCAAACACACAAGTCGTTCTACCAAAGAATGGTTAAAGAAGAACAAAGCTAATGTTTTGGCATGACTGAGTCAAATTCCAGACCTTAATCCAATTGAAATTTTGTGGAAGGACCTGAAGCAAGCAGTTCATAGGAGGAAACCCACCAACATCACAGAGCTGAAGTGGTTCTGTACTGAGGAATGGGCTAAAATCCCTACAAGCTGTTGTGCAGGACTGATCAGCAGTTACAATGAATAGCAGTTACTGATCATCACTTTACCTGCAGTTACTGCTGCAAAAGGGGGTCACACCAGATACTGAAAGCAAAGATTCACATACTTTTGCCATTCACAAACACCGGATCATTTTTCTCAATAAATAAATTACAAAGTATATATTTTTGTCTCCTTTGTTTGATTGCATTCTCTTTGTCTACTTTCAGGATTTGTGTGAAAATCGAATTATGTTTTGGGTCATATTTATGCAGAAATATAGAAAAATCTAAACGGTTCACAAACTTTCAAGCAGCACTGTATGTCCTTGTAAAAGCACTCATTATAACCAATGTTTTTGTTGTGCTTCCTTAAATCCCAGCATTTCCGTTTATAGTAATTATTAGAGCCTTTCTGTCACATTCATCTCACTGACTAAGTTTCACAATCAGTCATTTTACACTGCCGCCCTCGTCTATCTATTTCTGCGAGTCTTTTTTGTTCATTAGTATTTTTAGTGGCGATGACAGACCATGTCATATCCCAAACAGTTTATAACACTGAAAGGATGTTCAGAGAGAGAGAGAGAGAAAAAGAGATAAAGAGCAAAAAATGATGGAAATAATTTGAAAAGAGTGTAAATAGCCCACTCACTTCAGTTAGAGTTTAGATTATTACATTCTGCAGGATTTGTTATTTTGGTATTTTAGCACACACACACACACACAGGTTTGTTTTTGTGAAAAGTGGGGACATCCCATAGGCATAGTGGTTTTTATACTGTACAAACTGTATGTGCTATTGCTCTACACCAACCCTACCCCTAAACCTACCCCTTACAGTAAACTTTGTGCAATTTCAGATTTTCAATAAAATAATTTTTATTATTTTCAATAATATAATTTTTCAGCATTCTGTGTGATTTATAAGTGGGGACATGGGGAAATGTCCTGAAAAGTCACCTTCTCCTTGTAATACCTATGTCATACCCTCATATATATATATATATATATATATATATATATATATATACTGTATATATACTAACAGTCAAATTCTGGAATAATTAATGTTTTCAAAAGGAATCTCTTATGCTCACTAAAGTTGACTTAATCAGAAACAGTAAAAACAGTAAAAATATGAAGAACTATTACAATTTAAAATAACTGTTTAATAAAGTGTTATATATTCCTGTGATAGAAAATCTAAATTATCAGCATTCATTTCTTCAGTCTTCAGTGTCATGTCTAATATGCTGATTTGGTGCTCAAGAAACATTTGTTATTATAATCAATTTAGAAAACAGTTGTGCTGCTTAATATTTTTGTGGAAACTGCTACAATTTTTTTTTTTCAAGATTCTTTAAAGAACAAAAAAGTGGGCTTTGGGTTCAACTCAAGAGCAAATCTATGCTGTATGCTGTACTTCACTGTAGCTGACTCTGACTGTTTTATGTAGATTGTTTTCAAGTAGCCAGTGGTTCTCAACTAGGCAGCTGGGACTCACTAGGCAGCCTCAGCAAGCCTAGCCAAGAGGGCCACAATACGCTTTAAATTTAAGTTTAGTTATATATAGTTACAGCATAATCTTAATTACAACGCTAAAAAATAAAAATAAAGATGCACAACATCAAACTGACATTTTTTAAACTTTATTTAGCATGTGTATCTGGGTGCAAAGCTTTATACAAAACACCACCTTGTGCGCCATCTGCTGGTGCACCTTGAGTAAATGTTTTACATCTATAACAAATATAACAAGTTTTAATTCACAAAGCTTTTAATGCCATGTCTGGGCTACTAATTTGTAATTTTCTTCACTTTTAGGCAACCTGTAACAGGCCCTCTACATAGAACCATAGTTAAAGTGCAGTTGTTTATTAATTTACAGGAAGCAATGTTTCAGGACGTTTACAGGTTCTGGCAAGATTTTGAGAAGTTATGAACCAACATTACAACAGTAACAAATTCAGTCAGTTTCACTAAACTTCTTATAAATATTCCCTTTATCTGGAGTAATACTGATATATTTGTAAAAGAGATCTTACAGACAGTAGACTAAATAACAGCTACTTCATTAGGAGCACCGAGGAGGATGTGATTCACACAGTGTCCAGCAGAGGGCTCCTACAACCAACGAGCATGTAAACATTTGCGGAGTATTGTTTGTGCACATGTATGGATTAACTGCTTAGCTGGCGTTATAGTTAGTTGAAGATACAATCGGCATAGGCGTAATTTGCGGGTGGGACGGGTGGGCCATGTCCCCACCACTTTTTGCCAGGGTTGATATTGTCCCTACCACTTTTTGAAAGTAATTGAAAAATATATTGCGGAAGGTATGTATTAAAGGGAAAACAAGATCAACAAATCATTCTTCATAATCTAATTAGGGTGATAAAAAACAACAACAACATTTGACTCCTTACGCATGCATAACTCGTGCAGTGTAATAACAATGTGATTTGACTGTCGCACTTTTCGTGTCATTAGGTTATAGCATTTTATTTAAAAAATGGAGAGCTTCCTTGTGCTAAGTAGGCCTGCCCTCTACTAAATATTTTTCTAGTCAACTAGTCGCACGTTATATTAAATTGATTAATATATTAACCATACTTAAATATAGGCTATAGGCAGACGTATTAGGCTAGAGCTTATTCTGCGCTCAAGCTCGCGCATAAAGCAATTGCCTCAAAGCACCGCCAAAGTGATTATGAACGTGTCGGGGGAAAAGAAGGCATTTTAATGATTTGTTAATAAACTAGTGCTTTCTGAGTCAGTGTCGGGTGCAAAGATGAGGTTGCCGAATGCTGACTCGCCATCTCCACATGGCCTTTAATAGAAATGCACCTTTTCAAAATTAAAGAATATTACAAAATCGAGTGGACGAGTTTTCCTTATATTTATTTTATTTTTCATATAAAATTATAATAACCTGTTTTGGTTATATTTACTATTAATTGCAGAAGGTGCGTTCAGCAAAAATGATGCAAATGTTGATGGTTTTCACGCTTAAGTCAAGTAAAAGACCGCTTCTTAAACCAGAGAAGGTGAACATGTTGGTATTCTTGTGAGGGGAAAAAAACAAACAAGCACTGTCACCGAAAGCAAGTTTAGTTTTACTTTTCTTTTTGTTTTCATTTTGAAAAGCTTATCTTTGATGTTTACCTCACCTTATGCTATGGAGGCTCTCTCTCTCTCTCTCTCTTTTTTTGATTCCTCAGTGTTTGCTAAACATTCTGTAATTTATTAGTCATTATATAGCCTAATACAGCGTGTAGGCCTATGCCATACCTCATCTTATTCGTTTTTGTTAATAACGTTTTGTAAGCTAGTTTGTAATTGAATCTTACTGTTTTATTGTTGTTGTGCATTTTAGTTAAAAATAATGAATCCATCTTTTTTTTTGTCTTGAAAGGTGTATAGTTGTAAGCTAAACAGACAATTATATTTTATTGTAAAACCTGACAAGATCGTGAAATCGAAAGTGAAAGCATCCGAAGCCCGGCTTATAACATGGCAAAAGAGGAACTCCCGTTCACAAAATTCAAATCACAAATAATACTACTGATGAAAAAGAACGGGTTGAATGTTAACTACTTTCGTTTCCATATAACTATAAACTACGATAAAAGTTCATCAGCATGCATTGATTAATAGCATGTTGTTGGCAAAAAAAAAAAAAACCTGCTGTGCAACCAACTGAGAAAGTTAATCGCAAAAGAGCAAGCAGTGGGAAGAATGAGTCTGGAGCCCTGAATTGCCCAGCTCCCTCTGACAATGATCTAGCACCCCCTCAGCACCTGCGTTCAAAATTATCTGGAGCCGCCCCTGGTACATCGATGTATTTTTGAAAAGCAAAAATTAAGTTTGTCCAACTGTAAACCCAGTCCCCAAGTAAATTCGTTTATTAAATAAAAAAAAAACTAGCAAAACGAGTTGCGCGGTGTCCCCACCACTTTTCAAAGCAAAGTTACGCCACTGACAATCGGTATTTACTAGAGTATATATTCATTTGCAAATCAAACAGATTTGACCTGTTTGGTCAAAAAAAAAAAAAGCATGTCATATCACATTTTAATGGTGGTCCCTTTATGATTTATAATATCTTTATGATTGATATATTCATAGTCTTTTATATATATACAGTGGGGAAAAAAAGTATTTAGTCAGCCACCAATTGTGCAAGTTCTCCCACTTAAAAAGATGAGAGAGGCCTGTAATTTTCATCATAGATATACCTCAACTATGAGAGAAAAAAATTAGAAAAAAAATCCAGAAAATCACATTGTAGGATTTTTTAAGAATTTATTTGCAAATTATGGTGGAAAATAAGTATTTGGTCTTAATTTTTTTGCAACAAAAACACTGGACGGTGGAAGATAACCAGTGCCTTCATTTTTCATATTTTCTTCGTGTAATGTTCACGGTCACAAGGCTGACTACTTATTGCTCCTTATTAAGATCCAGCAACTAATGTGCATTAAAAAAATAGTAAAGAGGATGGGGAAGTGGTCAATTTCCTGCTATGAACAGGAGAGATAACACACCGCATACCATCACAGGGTCAAGAGTCAACCTCTGCAAAACAGGTTCACTGAAAGGTTAGTAAAATATTTCTTTCCACCATACATTGTGTAGTTTTGTAAAGAAAAACTAATAAGAAATAGAAACCAGTTTTCAAAGTCATAGGTCAGGTATAGAGGGCTTATGAAGAGGCACTTTTGTTGGAACTGGCTCGCTGGGCTGCTTGACGCCGACAGTGCAGGTAAACATAAAGAGGGTTGATGAAGGCCAGGAGACTCAGAACGGTCAGACCGATGTTCACCTAGAGAAATCAATTATTACAGTTTAAATCAACACTTGATCGAAAACAGGGGCTTTTTAAAATGTCAGAAATTCTTTGAATAAACAGTTCTTTTGTTTTTTTCTTGATGGGTGTGTGAACAGAACATAATCGTTTCAAACTTCTCAGAAAAATGACAAATATACTGAATCTTTGTCTGCCAAACAAATGTCTTTCATTGCTTAGGACTAGAGGATTTCAAACGATAAACAGCTGTTTCTTATTCTGAAGCTGACTCCAACCTTTTTTCTTCCTAAGAAATAGAAAAATGTGAGCTGTTTGTCAGACTTGAATAGGCTAAGAGAAACAAGTTCCAAGGAAAGACAAAGCCATAGAAATAAATAATAATAAAAAAACGACTCAATAAACCATAATCAATATTTCTGTGTACATATCTGCAATAATCACACACTATGAAAGCTAAAACATGATCTCCACTGGAAGGTTATAATACAGTTGGGTCATTTGCATGTTTATTTTAATCTAAAGTTGTGGTCACATTTACTGTTGTTCTGTGAAATTTCACAGGTAAAATCCTGTCATTTAAATAGGAATCAACATAATCAGTCATTTCACGTGAGAGCGAAAGATTTTGCAGTGCAGATTTTGCAATGAGTTCAAGTTGGATTTTCTGAATTGAACGTGACTTCTACGTGAACTCATATATCGCTACACTATTGACAAGAGACAATGGATATTTCTTTGCCAGTGAAATTTTGCTAATGTGACCTCACCTTATCACAAAATGCACGTACGTGTGGGAAGGACAAACTAAAAGCATTCAGAAGCTTACATAAAAAGGGTCTCCACCCAGTGGTCCTTTAATGAGAGTGAAGCAGGGATACTGGAGCAGTGAGACCACAGCTGAGAGAGCCATCACCATTCCATATAGCTTTCCGAAATGTACGGATGGAAACCTGAAAAATAAAAACTACCTTCACAAACATATTCACAATTATACATAAACTACTAATACCTGTACTTGCAGATAATCTAATATTAATGAAATAAAGGGCCACTTAAGTGTACTTAGAGACTACACTGTCATGACTGGATTTTAACACCGTTAAATGCACATTTTAAAAATGCACTTTTTTAATAATGTTTTACTTTAAAGTACATTTTAAATCATTTTAATAACCTTTTGTCATGCTTAAAAGATGTTATTTAATACATTTTAAATAGTTCTTCTCTAAATAAATTATTAAAACAAATCAAACTTACTAATGCCTCCCCAATCTAATTTGCGTAAAAGTTGTTGTGTGACAAATCTGCATTTTAGCAGATAATAGCCTATACAGTATATACAGTTTGTCTGTTGCATAAATGGATATTCAGCATTTTTTACAAAGTACACCAACTGCAGATAAATCTGGACCTAACCAATGATGATGATGAAAAAGATGATGATGCTAATGCCATGCTTGATGACTATGACCCGGACAATCTCATAAAGGTGAATCAGATAGCAGCTCAGTGTTCTACATTTATGTCAGGAATTTAATAAATGCTCTTTTTGGTCTAGGGAGTGAGTTTTCTAATGTTTTCATATAATGCATACTCAATACTTCCAAAGAAAATGTGATTTTTCATCATATGACCCTAAGAAAATGTGTGCATTTACGTGCTGACCTGGTTCTCGCTGCTTTCCTTTGTGGCGATCCATGATGAGACCATTCCAGGGGGCACACAGGATCCCACACAGCTGAGTAAATGCAAACGCATTTGTGTATCTACTGACTGTGAGCAAAAACAACATGACTGTTTACAGCCGAGAAAATGACAAAAACTCAAGCTCATGAGTTTACACACATGACACAGTCTGAGCCTGTTGGCATGTCTATATCTGTTCATACTGCTCAAAGGCATGGCTTCACCTGCCCATAAATAGCTGGACATGAAGATAAAGAGACTGTGTGTCTGTGTGGTATACCAAGGCCTGGGTCTCCAGCAGCCAGATGATTCAGCATCGGGTTTAAGGTCCCGATGAACAAGTAGTGTCTCAACTGCATCACTGAAAGCCACAGCAGATGCCACAAGAAGAACCAGGAAAGCAAACAGCTCTTGAAACTTCGCTCTGACAAAAACACATACATTCATGATGTTGACACTTCACATGATATATTTCACAATGAAGTATTAGTAAAAGTAAAAGGGGAATGAACATGTAATGCAAGTGCTTAGCCACATTATTGTCCTGAATTTTCTCTGCTATTGTGACTGTTGACTGTTGTTTCAAGCACATCAAGCACTTAGATAGGAAGTGACCATAAAATCACTAGTACCGGTAAATGCATTGTAAGAAATATCTTTACATGCTTCAGTTTACAGAAAATGTAATAACCAGCATAATAATACAGATGGTAAAACTGATAAATCAAAGTTAATCATAAGTGGCCTGTCCAGAAAGAAAATTAATTTATAAAATATAATCATATGTGATGTGTCACGCAGGCACTGGGAATGTCTTTTTATTATTTTCCACCATAAATTCTGTGGTAATTCATAGATTTACAATACTTGCGATAACCATACATTTGACAGTATTTTACAGTAAAATTGCATATAATATGATCTTAAGCCATTTACAGATATTCACCATATATGATAACATAACTTAGAGTAAACAAATTCATAGGTTTTGACTAACATTTTTTCAATAAACATTACAGCCCTTTTTTACAGTGTATGTTACATTGTAGTTTTATGTTTTTTTTTCTTAAACATGTGTGGGCTATTCTGACAGTCATCTTTATACTGCAAAGGTATATAGTAGACACAGCATATGTATTATAAAAAGGTGTGTTTAGTGGCACCGCTGTGAAGTGTTGAACATGTCCTTACCCATTTTGTCTGTGTTTTGGCCTTGAGGAGAAGTCTCTTTAAATGGCATTTCCTCCTCAGACTGGGAAGTTTGGATGTTTTTCTCTTCGACCTTTGCAACTGCATAATCCCGAGTCCCTCCACATTTCATCCTACCACAGTAAATAAGAGACAGACACAGGCAATGCATTGTTAGAGGAAACATATCCGGTATAGACAGTGAAGCATAAAGTCAATCTGTGAAGACCAAGCATTCTGAATACCATCATTCTGAAGTAGGTATTTCACCTTAAAAAAAACAAGACAGAGGGAAAAAAAGACAAAAGAAATGAGTAGATAATATGAAATTATTCTTTCATATTATACATTCATGCCCTTCTTCCATTCATTGCAAAAACACTTGAATGAGCTGTATTTAACCAAGTCTCTGCCTTTCTCACACAGAACAACCTACTCGACAGCAACCAGTCTGGTTTCAGAAGTGGACATTCAATGAGACCTTGCTCTCAGTTGTTGAAGCCCTAAGACTGGCAAGAGCGGATTTCAAATCTTCAACACTTATCTTGCTGGATCTGTCCACTGCTTTTGACACAGTTAACCACCAGATCCTCCTATCAACCCTATTAGCAAAGGGCATCTCAGGAACCGCACTCCAGTGGTTTGAGTCTTACCTCTCAGATAGGTCCTTCAAGGTATCTTGGAGAGGTGAGGTGTCTATACAACATCAAGAAGACCAGGCCCTTTCTTTCGGAACATGCTTCACAACTCCTTGTTCAAGCTCTTGTTCTGTCCAGGCTGGAATATTGCAATGCTCTCTTGGTAGTTCTTCAAGCCAGTTCTATCAAACATTTACAATTAATCCAGAACGTGGCAGCAAGATAAATTTAATGAGCCGAAAAGAACGCACGTCACACCTCTGTTTATCAATTTGCACTGGCTACCAATAGCTGCTTGCATAAAATTCAAATCATTGATGTTTGCCTACAAAACCAGTACTGGCTCTGCACACCTTTACCTAAATTCATTACTTCAGACTTCTGTGCCCTCTAGAAGCTTGCGTTCTGCAAGTGAACATGGCTTTATTGTGCCATCCTAACGAGGCACAAAATCACTTTCACAGACGTTTAAATTAAATGTTCCCTCCTGGTGGAATGACCTGCCCAACTCAATCCGAGCAGCTGAATCCTTAGCCATCTTCAAGAATCGGCTAAAAACACATCTCTTCCATCTTTATTTGACCCTCTAACTCTAGAACTCTCTATTCTAATTCTATTCTTTAAAAAAACGTGCCCCTTTTAGACTTGCACTCTATTCATTTACTAACTGCTTGTTTTCTTAAAAAAAAATCTACTTTTCTTTATTATACAACTAACAAAAGCAAAAAAGGCCTCTAACACTAGCTTGCTCTATTCTTTTTCGATTCTATCGGTTTTCTTTTTATTTATTATATAATTTTAAAAACCCTTGCTACATGTACTACGTTAAGCTAACTGAGACTTGTTATAGAACTTGCATATCATTGCTCTTTTGTTGATTTTGATTGCTTCCATTGTCCTCATTTGTAAGTCGCTTTGGATAAAAGCGTCTGCTAAATGACTAAATGTAATGTAATGAAATAATAAAACAATACGAAACAAAACTGCTCATCTTGGTGTTTGTTGTTTTCCTGCAGGCAAAGTTCTCATATTGTTTGCAGATAATACAAATATTTAAAAAAAACTCTTCTCTGCATGTTTCTGAAGGAAGAGGTGTTGAATGTTTTGTTTACCCATAGGTGTAGTTCTCCGGAAGCGGGTATGGGATATGTGTACGAGGCATCAGCACAAATGTCCGGAACAGATGAATGACACTGCAGCAGGCCAAGAAGAGGAAAGACCCTTGCAAAGAGACTCCATCCTCATACAGCAACTGAAAGAGATAGATGTGACCACCATGATTCAAGATTTCACCAGCAATCTTATCTTTCTCTCCAGTGTGAGGTATTTTATTTGCCTCTTACCTTGATGATGAGGAAAACTGCAGAGGAAGAATCAAATGCTCCATTATACAGAGTGATTATAGTGGAGCGGTGCGTGCCAAAGAGATTCGCCACCTAAAGACAGCAGATGAGATTTCTGCTTGATCATACACAAAACATCCTATAAGAGGACATTTCATAGTTAAAGGGTTCATATAATGGAAAAGAAGAAAAAGGACTATTTCTTGCTCTTTCGAAAAAAGAGATTTATGTTCTGTGTGGAGATATGCTTTACAAAGATGTTGGTCTGTATTGGACACAACAGCAACACCGCTTGCCTTCATAATCACTTCACAAAAGAAAAGGGTAGCCAAACATAAAGGTACTTTACATATAAAAGTTTTCTAAAACATGACATTTCATTCTAAAGGTCAGAAACAGACAGTGTTGGGGGTAACGCATTACAAGTCATGCAAGTTCCATTTGTAACAAAAATATCTGAGTCTTTTGTTATTAAAAATACTACCTTTACTGTCTTTATGTTTAGGGTCCCATATAATTATGATCTGATTATTTCCCTTTCAGATTCTTGATGAAGAGACATGTATACGCTCAACAACACATCACAGAAAAGAACATTTAAACAAGTCCAAAATTTATAGCCTTCATTCATGTTTCTCAGACACCCCAAACATTAACAACATACCATTCTTCATGGTGGATGTTTGATGAAACTTCTCAAGAAATTCTCTTTATAATCAATTCTCAGGTCACCTCATTGTTACACCTTTTTGAACTCTTAAAAAACCCTTGAGGTCTTTCAACCCACAAACATGGCTCATTAATGACAGAATCACAAGCTTTTTTTCTATGAGCATTCACTAATATTTTAGTGAAATTAACTTAACTAAAAGTAAATCTGACTGTTATGTTTTACAGTAAATTACTGTTTTTTTCCTTGAATTAATGGTAATCTACTGGCAGCTCGGTTGCCAGCATGTTACTGTTTTTCTACAGTTTGTTGGCATAAATTAATTACTGTTTATTACGTTTTTTTTGGGGGGGGGGGGGGTCATTTTACATATTTAACCCTTTAAACCCCACAGCACAATCCTCAGTTTTAAATGAACACATAATGTGTCCACACTAAAGTGTTAAAGTAACACCTAAAATCAGAATTACCAGCTTCACACTACCAACCGGATTGACTTTATTTCTGTCAGACGTCTAGAGAAGACGGCTACTCCATGATGATCAGCGTTTACTTTATTTGGGTTCTTGAACCTTGGCTTTTTAACATTAACTTTTCTTTGTCTGCTGTAACAACGTGTTTTTGAAAAATGTTTATGGCAAAAAAGAGTCAAAAAAGAAATCTGGTATTTCTTTATGAACTGATAATAATAATCATGCTCTTACTCCTGATTTACTGATTATAGCCATTGTCTCTTCTCCTACTAAATATTGATACTACAACAAAGAACAAGCACAGCAGAACAATCAATTATAAAAATTAACAAAACTTGTCATTTAGACACACACATCAAGTATCAGCATATGAATCTCAACAATGGTAGCAATCCACAAAATAAATAAACAGATCCATTCTAAACATCACAAAACATGCTACCAAAACTCAACACAAAAACAAAAGCAAAAATAAAAGCGCATAGTAAGAATTCAAGAAAATAAGTGGACAATTCAGTGCCGCAACTTATTCATGCCGCAATGCATGCTGGGAGTCATGGGTGAGTTTTGTACTGTGCTGGTACCCAGCATGCATTGCAGCATGAAGCTTTTGATGGTCACCATTTTTGAGATACATATGCTGATTCTTGATGTCTCTCTTTGAGTATAAATGATATAGTAGTTTGTAAATGCTTCTTATTGTCACAATAGTAATCAATGTCATGCTGTAAAACATTGGGAAATTATGTTTTTTAAACAGCATGCATATAATTATATGTCAATTTAGCAAATCATGACTATTTCAAATAAACATCACCTGACCAACCATAACCATTCCGCCATGACAAATGCATCTAAAAGACACAGTGGCTGTGGCTGAAGTCTGTTGTAGTTCTTGTGTTTGTCTTGTTTCTCTTTCCAACAGTGAATCTGCTCATTAACAGCAGGTGCTCATCAGTGTCTGAATTCACTCATTAGTTTTCATTCTCTCTGTCAGGTGGACTATACTCATGTAAGGAATTGTGAATGAGGGACATATGCTGATTCTTGATGTCTCTCTTTGAGTATAAATGATATAGTAGTTTGTACATGCTTCTTATTGTCACAATAGTAATCAATGTCATGCTGTAAAACATTGGGAAATTATGTTTTTTAAACAGCATGCATATAATTATATCTATATACATATGTCAATTTAGCAAATCATGACTATTTCAAATAAACATCACCTGACCAACCATAACCATTCCGCCATGACAAATGCATCTAAAAGACACAGTGGCTGTGGCTGAAGTCTGTTGTAGTTCTTGTGTTTGTCTTGTTTCTCTTTCCAACAGTGAATCTGCTCATTAACAGCAGGTGCTCATCAGTGTCTGAATTCACTCATTAGTTTTCATTCTCTCTGTCAGGTGGACTATACTCATGTAAGGAATTGTGAATGAGGGTGTAAGTTGTGATTTGAAACACAGTCTCTGAGTGTCGACTTTGAACGCCATTTATTCACGATATATAGCAGCAGGCCACTTTCTCGAAAATGACAAATATTACCCAGAATGCACTGTTTTAATGGAAAACGGCATGTTACTGTCAAAAGTTGCCCTTTTTTTTTTTACAGCAAAAAACAGTGCAGCATGTGAAGGTCAAATCAGAAAGTACCCTCATATCCTGAGAAAACCCAGTGAAAAGCTTTTTTGAAGCAGCTCATGCATTTGTTGCTACATATCACAATGGGTTTGAAGCCTCACTGCATAATGAAATATTCAGTACCTGTATGTTGGTCATCAAGAACAGAATTCCTCCCACAGCAATGAAGGACAGAGCAGGGAAGAGGAGGACGGAGTTCACTGCAGGAGTGAAAATCGGTTATGACTATAAACAAACTGAAATGTATCAATATACCAAAGGTCAAATAAAGATAAAAAAACTATTTACCAGGACTTGAAAAGGCTATTAACAACATTCCTGCAGTGTAAACCGATCTGTAAAGTAAATCATAACATGAGAATATGAGAGTGGTTAAATAAATAGGTGACAGAGCCTACTTGATGTTTTCTCTGCCCTTCTGTCTCAAAACATATGGAAACATAAGGGATTGAGTTATCTATACTGATTTAGATTTATGAGCCGAGAGATAAAGTGTCCCCAAAAATATTTGGACACTTAAGCCACACATAAAATACCTTTTAAAATTTTGGGGTCAGTAAGATTTTTTTAATACATTAACACTTTTATTCAGCAAGGATGCATTAAATTGCTCTTTCGAAATCAAAGAGACTTATGTGCTGTGTGGACATATGCTTTCAAAGAGGTTGGTCTGTATTGGACACAGCAGCAACACTGCTTGTCGTGATAATCACTTACAATTCAACATACATAAATCACACATAATTCAAATATAAAATAGTTATTTTAACTTGCAATAATATTTCACAATAGTATTGCGTGACTTGAACTTGTGTCCAAATACATTTGGTGACAACAACATTCAATCATTTCTGCCTTATTGTGCAATCTCTAAAGAGGCTGAAAACATCTAAATTCTCAGCACACCACAGATCACTCAGTCCTGCCAAATTTCCCTCCTTCCCTCAGTCGCAATATCACCCCTCTGTTCTCACACAATCTCTCTACTTTTTCCCACAGCAGAAATGAATGTCTATTTTAATACACTTCCCTCCTAATTGCTTTTGAGGCACAAACATATGGATAACAGGAGAGTGAACAGCCTTACAACGGACTTTAACCATTACTACACTCAAAATATAGCAATTTTGTGAATATAGTCATAGTGTTTATAAAAAAAAACACTAAAAAGTCCTTAAAATAAAATGATACAAGGACACACATCCCTTGCAAAAAGTACAACAACAATATGATGGCATCAGGTGGTAATACCCTAGTACTGCCTGATTACCATATTTGTTTACCATGGTATGCCGCAAGATATGCTGGAATACTTCACAGAATATCATAGTACTACCTTTTTTGTGTGGTTGTGATATTGGTATGCAGGACAGGCATCTTTAGCCAGACAAATACACAGCACTTTCACAGTTCCTATCACAAGACCACTCAAAGATTTCCTCTTATGTGTGACCATCTACGTCAAACTCCTCAGAAATGTAAGTTCCATGAGCCAAGGAGGCTCTATTTTAAAAGACTTTATACCAAAGTTTAAATGTAATGAAAAGTGCATTTAGACATGTCTACAGATCAACACTT
This sequence comes from Sinocyclocheilus grahami, assembly GCF_001515645.1. Taxonomy (NCBI): domain Eukaryota; kingdom Metazoa; phylum Chordata; class Actinopteri; order Cypriniformes; family Cyprinidae; genus Sinocyclocheilus; species Sinocyclocheilus grahami. Next base: position 45,377 of record NW_015506995.1, read on the forward strand.
TTGGGAAAAGGTCTATTTTAATTAAGTGTGCTTTTCAGTTGTATCATCCTGATATATTTTTGACTTTATGTCCCCCAAAAATGGCTAAATAAATTTTAATCCAGAAATTAAAAATGTACTCATTATAGATGCATTATATAAGTAATTGCATGTATAAATTGCATTTTGAATAAATAGATCTGGACAAAATGTGCCAAGTCATTGACCCTTTTATTCTAGGCAGAAAAAAAATCTATATTATTTAATTTTATTTATTTACTTACTTACTTACACTCTAGAAAATAAAGGTGCTTCACGATACCATAGAAGAACCTTTTTTTTTCTTTTTCTAAATGGTTCGAACCTTTAACAACCGAAGAACCTTTCTGCTTCACAAAAGGTTATTTGTGGTGAATAAAGGTTCACTCCAAAAAAAAAAAAGATACTTTAAACTAACTTATTTTTGGTTTTATTAGTGTTAAAATCATGGCTAATTTTCGTAAGGGAACATGGAAACTCAGAGAGAATAGGCTATTAGATGCGTTGGTGGTGGTGAAATTTTAATTATTTTACTGATTTGGTGTTATCAGATACTAACGTAATATGAGCATCATATGAGACAATGTCATACGATGTTGTAATTAAGACTTGCCGAAAATAAAATCTATAAAATACTTAAAGCATATCACAATGTTAGTTTAAACATTTAACCTAGATAAATGTGCGCTATTAGGTGCATATAGTCAAGTCAAGTCAAGTCTGCTTTATTGCTTCAACATCAGTGGAAACAAATTAAATACGCCGTAATTTTTGCTCATAAAGGTAAGAATAATACATTGTTCGGAACTGTAAAAGGTCTATTTTTATTTGTGTGCACTCACAATATCAAGAAAACATTGTGCTTTTGTAAAATAAAGAAAACAAATAGGATGCGCTTGCCGTCTCGGTCTTGAACAGGAGCGCTTCACAAAAATGCACCGAAACTCAGCAAATATTTTCCTTACAGTCATGATGAATATTTCTATCGAAAGCTTTAAATGGCTACAAAACGAAATAATTCAAATCCAAAACAAAAACTCAAAAACAAAGGTGTGTTTGAACTAAGAATCTGATGTTTCCCTCAGGTGTAGATCTGCTGAATATGCAAATGGTTCCATAACTTCATTCCTTATTTCCTCTTTACTGCTTAAGCTTTAACCCTTTCCTATACCAACTGTATGTGTGTGTGTATGTGTATGTTAGACCAGTTTAAGTGTTTATGTGTATGTTAGACCAGTTTAAGTGACACAACTTAGCATAGTTAATCTTAGGCTGAGCTACCAAATAGCTTTAACAATTAGGGATTAGCACTCTTTAATTGAAGCTTTTAAATACAGCATGTGTGTATGCAGTGTGAAGTAATTTGAATTTAACCTAATCCCTGGTTTCTGATTTTTCCCTTTCTTTTCCTTTTTTTTCTTCTCTTTCTATGTTTCTCAATCTTTAATTCGTCTCAGCGAATTTAACTATCTTAGATGTATCCTTCCTGAATGCTATGGCTCAGTTACTAGCTAATTAAATCTAAATTTAATTACATTTTAATTATGTTATTGGGTGCTTTTAGTGGCACAGTGAATAACGCGCTACAGAGGGCGGGGCACACATATGGCATGGCAACAGCATGGGAGCTGAACACGCATCAGCTGTGACCAGACATGGTGTGTTGCCCAACACAAATCAGTTGATCACGAGTGCTACTATTTGTTCCTAATACCAGATTGATTACTTTGTTTTAATACTAGCAGTCAGCTAATTTTAAATCCATTTACATGTATGCCTCCTTTGTTTTGATGTTCTCTATGAACCTCAAAAGGAACCAGAGACACTTCTATTTTTGATTTGTTTATTTTCAACATGTGCCCTAATTTTATGACCCTGTTACACAAGTCATCTAGACAAACACTAGGGCGTAACTATCATCCTGAGCACCAAATAATAAGCATAATCTGAATAGAAATGCTCTCCTTTTCCTTCTGCTTTTCCCTTTTCTCCTTCACTTCCTCAGAGATTGAGCCTGTTGGGATCCATCAGTAAATTCTGAGTGATAATTTGACAATAAGAGTAGTCTTAAGTCATCGATCAAAACCCTGTTTACACCCTTTTCAGCAAACATATGCTGACCCAAACCTATCTTAG
>NW_015506995.1:48337-52323 GCF_001515645.1 Sinocyclocheilus grahami
TAGTGTTTATAAAAAAAAACACTAAAAAGTCCTTAAAATAAAATGATACAAGGACACACATCCCTTGCAAAAAGTACAACAACAATATGATGGCATCAGGTGGTAATACCCTAGTACTGCCTGATTACCATATTTGTTTACCATGGTATGCCGCAAGATATGCTGGAATACTTCACAGAATATCATAGTACTACCTTTTTTGTGTGGTTGTGATATTGGTATGCAGGACAGGCATCTTTAGCCAGACAAATACACAAATCTGACTTACATTCCCAGTATCCTGGCAACAGTGGTGCCAAAGTGGTCAAACAGGAAGCCATTTGGCAGTGTGAGGAAGTTGTTCATGAAGGATGCGATGGTGAAGATGAGTGAGAGCTGCTCATCCTGTCTACTGCAGTCTAACACACAGCAAATGTTAAATGTACTACACAGTTTCCACAGCTAGACATGCATACACAATGCATATGTTTGCATTTTCAACTGACCTTCAACAGCAGTTCCATTTATTGTGGCATTCACACATAGACTTCTGAAGTAGCCTTCAGTCTTGAGCACAAAAACCAACGATGCCCAGCCAAAAACAGCACCCGCGAACCCCAAACATTCCACTAACCCAGATATCAGAGTAAACCAGGACCGTACCCTCAACCCGCCTCCCTGGCAGCCAAACATCTTGCCTCTTTCTCTCTGCTGCACTCCTCTGCCCTCTTTTCAAACTATTTTGGAGTTTCTCCAGTGCCCTTGAAAAGAATAAAACATGTAATTAGTTCAGCTTTATTAAGAAAACTTCAAAAATGTCAAATGAGTAACAGCAAAACACATGAATGTGGATACACACTTACTCCTGAATCGTCAACTCCTTCAACAAAGTGTACAGACATCCACTTCTCCCTCCCGCTCACTTACTGTCTCTTTATATGGACCTCTGTGTTTCTTCTCCCTCCCATTTTTACAAATCCCTCCTCTTATTTCCTTCTAGGACACTCTCAGCAGCAGATGCTTGTAATCATTCAATCCAGCACAGATCTCAATAACAGAGCTGTTTTTTTTTTTTGCTAAATAGTTGCTTGTTGAATTCTGCATCAAACATTTTGATAAAACAAGTTCCCTACTGATCCTTATTAAATGTCAAAATAAAAGCGTAAATAAATATAATTCTAAAACGCGTTTTTGTGTGTATAAATTGAAGCTGGTTCTGGGAATCGGTGTGCTGCTGTACAACCCCCTTTAACCCTTTTACAATTTAACTGATTTTGAGAGGAACAAGTGAATGAACTACTGAGAGCACTGATAAGCTCTGAAATACTAGTTTGTGCCTCACTCTCTGACTCCTCAAACATACATTCCACATTAAAGCGTGAGATAGGCGGCTTTGAGCAAAAATGCCACAAAGCAAGATTGTCTGAATGGGCAACATTTTAGGGTTTTGTAGTCGACTGAGAAATGCACTGATCCACACCCAAATACAAGCTCGTGTCATTCAGCACAACGGATTGAAACTGCTGACTTTATGATTTGTTGGAGTTTCTGTTATTTTAGAACCTCAAATAAAAAGAACAGCAGAAGTTAATTGTGTGATTGTCACAAGACACTTTCTGTGCTTCCCTTTCAGTTGAGTGATGCAACAGTGTTTAGAATAAGATTATAATTGCACTTTCACAGTTCCTATCACAAGACCACTCAAAGATTTCCTCTTATGTGTGACCATCTACGTCAAACTCCTCAGAAATGTAAGTTCCATGAGCCAAGGAGGCTCTATTTTAAAAGACTTTATACCAAAGTTTAAATGTAATGAAAAGTGCATTTAGACATGTCTACAGATCAACACTTTTGGGAAAAGGTCTATTTTAATTAAGTGTGCTTTTCAGTTGTATCATCCTGATATATTTTTGACTTTATGTCCCCCAAAAATGGCTAAATAAATTTTAATCCAGAAATTAAAAATGTACTCATTATAGATGCATTATATAAGTAATTGCATGTATAAATTGCATTTTGAATAAATAGATCTGGACAAAATGTGCCAAGTCATTGACCCTTTTATTCTAGGCAGAAAAAAAATCTATATTATTTAATTTTATTTATTTACTTACTTACTTACACTCTAGAAAATAAAGGTGCTTCACGATACCATAGAATAACCTTTTTTTTTCTTTTTCTAAATGGTTCGAACCTTTAACAACCGAAGAACCTTTCTGCTTCACAAAAGGTTATTTGTGGTGAATAAAGGTTCACTCCAAAAAAAAAAAAGATACTTTAAACTAACTTATTTTTGGTTTTATTAGTGTTAAAATCATGGCTAATTTTCGTAAGGGAACATGGAAACTCAGAGAGAATAGGCTATTAGATGCGTTGGTGGTGGTGAAATTTTAATTATTTTACTGATTTGGTGTTATCAGATACTAACGTAATATGAGCATCATATGAGACAATGTCATACGATGTTGTAATTAAGACTTGCCGAAAATAAAATCTATAAAATACTTAAAGCATATCACAATGTTAGTTTAAACATTTAACCTAGATAAATGTGCGCTATTAGGTGCATATAGTCAAGTCAAGTCAAGTCTGCTTTATTGCTTCAACATCAGTGGAAACAAATTAAATACGCCGTAATTTTTGCTCATAAAGGTAAGAATAATACATTGTTCGGAACTGTAAAAGGTCTATTTTTATTTGTGTGCACTCACAATATCAAGAAAACATTGTGCTTTTGTAAAATAAAGAAAACAAATAGGATGCGCTTGCCGTCTCGGTCTTGAACAGGAGCGCTTCACAAAAATGCACCGAAACTCAGCAAATATTTTCCTTACAGTCATGATGAATATTTCTATCGAAAGCTTTAAATGGCTACAAAACGAAATAATTCAAATCCAAAACAAAAACTCAAAAACAAAGGTGTGTTTGAACTAAGAATCTGATGTTTCCCTCAGGTGTAGATCTGCTGAATATGCAAATGGTTCCATAACTTCATTCCTTATTTCCTCTTTACTGCTTAAGCTTTAACCCTTTCCTATACCAACTGTATGTGTGTGTGTATGTGTATGTTAGACCAGTTTAAGTGTTTATGTGTATGTTAGACCAGTTTAAGTGACACAACTTAGCATAGTTAATCTTAGGCTGAGCTACCAAATAGCTTTAACAATTAGGGATTAGCACTCTTTAATTGAAGCTTTTAAATACAGCATGTGTGTATGCAGTGTGAAGTAATTTGAATTTAACCTAATCCCTGGTTTCTGATTTTTCCCTTTCTTTTCCTTTTTTTTCTTCTCTTTCTATGTTTCTCAATCTTTAATTCGTCTCAGCGAATTTAACTATCTTAGATGTATCCTTCCTGAATGCTATGGCTCAGTTACTAGCTAATTAAATCTAAATTTAATTACATTTTAATTATGTTATTGGGTGCTTTTAGTGGCACAGTGAATAACGCGCTACAGAGGGCGGGGCACACATATGGCATGGCAACAGCATGGGAGCTGAACACGCATCAGCTGTGACCAGACATGGTGTGTTGCCCAACACAAATCAGTTGATCACGAGTGCTACTATTTGTTCCTAATACCAGATTGATTACTTTGTTTTAATACTAGCAGTCAGCTAATTTTAAATCCATTTACATGTATGCCTCCTTTGTTTTGATGTTCTCTATGAACCTCAAAAGGAACCAGAGACACTTCTATTTTTGATTTGTTTATTTTCAACATGTGCCCTAATTTTATGACCCTGTTACACAAGTCATCTAGACAAACACTAGGGCGTAACTATCATCCTGAGCACCAAATAATAAGCATAATCTGAATAGAAATGCTCTCCTTTTCCTTCTGCTTTTCCCTTTTCTCCTTCACTCCCTCAGAGATTGAGCCTGTTTGGGGAACCGTCAGTAAATTCTGAGTGATAATTTGACAATAAGAGTAGTCTTAAGTCATCAATCAAAACCCTGTTTACGCCCTTTTCAGCAAACATATGCTGACCCAAACCTATCTTAG
>NW_015506995.1:53449-58208 GCF_001515645.1 Sinocyclocheilus grahami
ATAAACTGGAATATGCTTGCAGACCACAAGGTGAACAGACAGGGAAAACACGAAACAGAACTTCCCCTGGCAAGCAGGCCCAGACCCCCTCAGTCAATAGTCCGAACCTGCGAGGGGGGGGGTGGCGAGAGCCCACTGTTCAGACGTCACCAACCAGCAGCCACAAGGGGGTGGGGCATTTCCCCATGAGCTGATTCGCTACACACTGACTCATAAAACACAAATAAATAATTCAAATATCTCCTTACTATTTTCCCCAACATAGTCATGGTATTTTTTGTGGCAAGCTTTAGCCTATTTAGCGCTCACATCACGTTGCTGTGCGTCATGGTCACGAAAACTCATCATTTGCATGTGTTTTTAAGCATTGTGGTTTAAAAACAAGTGATTTGAGCCATTGAAACGCAAATAACAGCACTATATGCGCCTGTTTCTGAGCATGATTTCTGCAATTGGGTCGGATCGAAGTCGGGTCATATTCACACCTTAAACGAACCGTACCATAGTTCGTTTGGAAGCTGACCAAGACCATGAGGATGTATTCACACCTGTTTTGTTTAGTTCGATTGAATCAAACTCAAGTTTGTTTCCCTGAACGTAAAGAGTTTTACACGGTCAATCCGCTTTCCAGTTCTTGATACGGTTGTTTTCGCTTGTACAGGCTTGCAACTTGGCTTTTGGCTGTATTTGGGCAAAACAACAGTGCCAAAAGTGTAAGCACGGAAAAATGGAAGTCAGAAGAATACAGATCATATTTATTTTGCCTTAGCATGAAGTTGCAGTTTCCCAATACATGAATTACACTTACAAAAAAAAACAGTAAAAGGCTCCAAATCTTCTTTTCTTACACTTGAAACGTGATTTACACTTTTACAAATATTTTCTTGCGAATGCTAAATTAATTTAAGCTTGCTATCTTATGTAGAATATGTACACTTTCACAAATCTTACCCTGCACATGCAAATCTTTTAGGCATCATTTTATCTCCATATATTTTGACCTACTTAATTGACATGTTCTTTCAAACTGAAAACATTTAGTTGAACCAAAGCATAACTGTTTTAAGTCAGTTTAACACAATGCAACTGTGTTTGAACGAGAAATCGAATACAATGGTGTTAAATTAAAATGAATTGTTTAAATAAAGTGAACAGTATCATAAAATCATTTTTCTTTTGAGTATTCTTCAGATTATAAAAAGGTAAGAAAGAGATTGTCCTTATAAGAACCTTTGACTGAATGGTCCTTTGTGGACCAAAAATTGTTATTCTATGGCATCACTGTGAAGAACCTTTTAAGTACCTTTATTTTTAAGAGTGTACTTGCTTATTTCCTTCCTTCCTTATTTACTTACTTACTCACTTACTTACTTACTCGCTCTTATAATTTCCAGTAAACTTATAAACTCCAGTATAACTGACAGATTTAAAGCATGGATGTTTGAACCTGCATACATTTCCTATGAAACAAACATTTAGGTGTTTGCTACAGTACATACAATCAGTGGAACAAATCACATGTGGTCACAGATGAGTCAAATTTGCTCATCAGCATTTTCATATTTGTTTATATGTCATCACTTGAGAACATCATAAGATGATGACACTTTTCCAAAAAGGGGAACCATTCGAATGAAACAGACTTTACCTAAATGTAACCTTAATGCCTGAAACTTCTCTTCTGAGTCCAAAGGACTGCTCTGACTGCAATGCTGAGAATGTTTTATTGACTCTTCTATGTCCAAACCTGTTTGTTTTATGACTAGACACTTTTCTAAACCTGTGCTCAGCTACAGTGCAACGCTCGAACTACTATAGCAGTACTATCTTCATTTTTTCCTGTAATGGAAAGCCCAATCATAAGTGTAACAAAGAGACAGATAGGTATTATGGCACATCTAAATCCATCCCCATTGTATTCTATGAATACTTTTTAATTATTTTCTCCCTCATCTTATATTCCTTTGCCACACTCTTTCCTATACTGACGTTTTAAGTCTTTAATATGGAAAATGCTGGCAGTCTTGGCTTATGCCAATAACGCTTCATTGATACTAAATTACTGTACTGCTATAAAGCACATCTTGAATGATGACCAATCAAGACAGTGAAATCAGAAAAATATAGATAGCTACACACATGTACTTAAATGGTAATACCTTTTCAAGTTTTGTTTTGTTCGTTATTGGTTATATTACTAACTGTTAAAATAGAAGGCAACAGGCTATTAACTTGAGCAAGTACTAAATAGGCAGACAGCAATGTATAACAAATGAAACAATACCAATTGCTAAACTGTTATAGGTCCATTTTCTCTTAACCCAAAACATTCTTACAGATAGACAGTACTTTCTATGATTCTGCATTAACGATTCAATTTCTCTTTCTCTTAATGCAGTATCACCATATCCAGATGTATGCCTATCACACACTTGATATGTGTTTGTGTTAAAGGGAATTAATTAATGGCTCACCGGTCACGAATGTTTCCTGAGCAGCAGCTGAGTCATCTGCGCCATTGCTGCGATCAAAGATGCTAGAGTTAGAGTTTAGAGCCCCCCCCCCCATCATGATTTTGAGCTATGAATAAAATATAAAAATTAAATAATTTATATTTTCTCATTTTATTTGTGTTACCTTGTTATTTTAGTGGATAGAATAAGTACGCTTTTTGCTAAAGTAATTTCTATGATATTTGGTCCTCACTGCAGAACACAAGATCCAAGGGGCGTGGTTGCATCCAGATCCAACTCCTCCCACCTACATATACCTAAACCTATCCGGCTCCACCCCCTGATCCCTAAACCCACCCATCTCCACCCCTTAACCTACCAATCTCTCCACCCCCTAGATGTGGATCCAACCACGCCCCCTGGATCTTGTGTTCCGCAGTGAGGGGCTACTGGCCCATTCTCGCGAGCCGCGACTCATCATGATTCTTAACTTGTCGCGATAGGCTATATGAGAGGAATCTCTTATCAATATTTTCCCGCTTTAGCAAGTTAACTGAATAATGGAAATTCGTTGTATATTTTAATAAACCCGCGAATAAAAATGTGGTGGACTGAGACACCGCTGGCTGAATTGGACAGGCGATTTTCACATGAATCAGTGGATAGAATAAGTAAGTTTTGGGCTAAATTCATTCCTATGATATTTAAGCCCCATTCTCGCGAGCCGCGACTCATCATGATTCTTAACTTGTCGCGATAGGCTATATGAGAGGAATCTCTTATCAATATTTTCCCGCTTTAGCAAGTTAACTGAATAATGGAAATTCGTTGTATATTTTAATAAACCCGCGAATAAAAATGTGGTGGACTGAGACACCGCTGGCTGAATTGGACAGGCGATTTTCACATGAAGCATTGGCCTCGATTGCGGCGTGTGATGCAGTATTCAGTTGTGACTAAAACAGCATCAGTCCCCTATTAAGCATGTACGCAAGCCTTAAGATTCACCCTCAGCTTGTGACAGCTGAAATGTATCTTGTGAAATGTGCGATCGCATCGCCGATCACTCTTGAGAAACCTAGATATGGAGTAGTTCCTATGGCTCAGTGGTAGAGCATTGCGTTAGCAGCGCAAAAGATCGTGGGTTGAATTCCCAGGAAACACACATACTGGTAAAAAATGTATAGCCTGAATGCACTGTAAGTCGTTTTTAAAGCGTCTGCTAAATGCAAAAATTATTAATTAAATTATTATTAATTATTAAGTAGGCTACGGAAGGACAAATATCCAAACTTTTTCAGACTACTGCAGCTTGAACTCACGCTGCCAGTTGGTTCGGCTTAGAGCCCTGCACGGCGTCAAATTTAGGCCCTAGCCCGGCCCGTGTCCAACAGCTTATCAGAATTACCGGCCCGAGCCCGTCTTTTCCACCCTTCTCCCAAAACAGCTTACACTACTGTTTCAGCTATTGAAATGGTTCAGTTTTGTATGTAATGGTAAAGTGATTATATTTCGTTTAGTTTTTGTTTTTTAAAGTAACGACCAAGCGGCCAGAGCCAGACATGAGCCTATGTTTGCTCAATTTAGCCTTTTTGCCTAAAATAAAAATCTATAGATATAAAACAGTTCAAGCATATAACAATGTTTAAACGTTAAACCTAGATAAATGTGCGCTGTATACAATAGTTTGTGCGGAGAGTCAAGTCAAGTCAAGTCACCTTTATTTATATAGCGCTTTTAACAATACAGATTGTGTCAAAGCAACTGAACAGCATTAATTAGGAAAATAGTGTCAATAATGCAAAGTGACAATAGTAAACATTCATTTTTCAGTTAAAGACAGTTCATCATTGAATTCAGTGATGTCAACATCCAGCTCAGTTTAAATAATATCTTTGCAATTATGTCAACGATATCGCCGGAAATGAAGTGTCCCCAACTAAGCAAGCCAGAGGCGACAGCGGCAAGGAACCAAAACTCCATCGGTGACAGAATGGAGAAAAAACCTTGGGAGAAACCAGGCTCAGTCGGGGGGCCAGTTCTCCTCTGACCAGACGAACCAGCAGAACGGAAAAATCAATATAAGACGTAATAAAACAGACGATGAACAATATTAACAGCAATTATTATATGATGCAATCAAACTTATAGCAAAATGTGGTAGTTCTGTAAGTTGAGGGCTGGCTTCTCAGGTGTTCTGGATCCAGACTGAAGCTTGTGTAAATCCTAGTTACATCCCGTGGCAAAAGACAGAGAGACAGAGAAAAACATAATTAACGTAGCTGCTGTTCCAACCAAGCAAAATT
>NW_015506995.1:59249-60821 GCF_001515645.1 Sinocyclocheilus grahami
AAGTCATCAGGGCAGTTATTTGAGATTTGACTTACTAGTCATATGGAGCGCAGCGTCCTGGAGATGTTGTCCGACATGAGCTCCGCTCCCACTCTGCTGGGGTGCAGGCCATCAGCGCGAAAAAGCCTAGGACGCTCCCAGAAAAGATTCCAGTTATTAACAAAAAGCAGTTTCTGTTCTTTACACCATGACAATAACCATTCATTTAAAGCAAAAAGCCTACTGAACTTTTCATGTCCTCTTCGATACGTGGGAAGCGGTCCTGACAGGATGATCGTCGTCGCGGGCGATGTGCGGCGCACCGTCTCGATCAGGCTCCTCTTCGATACGTGGGAAGCGGTCCTGACAGGATGATCGTCGTCGCCGGCGAGAGTGGAAGCTAAAGCGCGCTTTGCAGGACATGGAGGCGCCAGCGCAATCACTTGCATTTTATGCAGTGGATACGCCGTCATTTTTGCTCAAAAAGGCAAGACTGGAGTAATATATCATTCGTACTTTGTGTGCACTCACAATATCAACAAAACGTTGTGCTTTTATATATCTAAAAAATAAAACAAATATGATGTGCTTTCTGCCGAACAGGAGCTCTTCACAAAAACTGTACATGCCTCACAGGCATGATAATATATATCTATAGAAAGCTTTAAATTACTACGGAAGTTCTAAGCGGCCATGCAATATTATTTTTTTTTCTTCTCGTTTTCTCGTTATAACGACTTAATGAAAGTTGTTTTCTTATGGAAATAGAATTGTTGCTTAATTCCAAATAAATTGATTACGATCCACAAATAAATGTAAAGAGATTAACAAAAATTAAACATATTGACAAATAAATAGAATGAGATCCACAAATAAATCTTAAAGTTTCACAAACATGAATTAAATTCACAAATAAATAAATAGAGATTTGCAAATAAAAAACATATTCACAAATATATATTTATGTCACAACCACAACTTTGCCTGGCATTTATTTGTGAATCGCGTCATGTGTATTTGTAGATAGCTGCTTGCATTTGTGAATCGCACCCTGTGCATTTGCGAATTGTGAAACATTTCTTCTGTCAAGAGGTGCTGACAAGCCACAAATACGTGGACTCCACCCACCGTCTACTCAAGCCAATCAGATAACAGCCACATTTCGCTAACCAATCGTAGCACAATCTCGCTATAGCCAATCACGTTTTTTGTGGCGGTCAGGGCGGTCTGTCCTGAGATAACTTCATTCATCTGCATTGACTCAAAAAGGTAATATAAGGGCCATAAAATGGGTACCGTAAAAGATGTTTAAAATTTGATTTCGTTAGACCGTTAGACTGTGTATCATGCCAAGCCACAGTATTATATTTTACATGCCTTTGAAAATGCCAGAGAAATACAAAACAACGCTATACTGGATTCAAATGCGATATGGAAGCGTCATGTTATTCAATATGGAAAAAAAGCGTCAATAAGTAACTGACTAATAAATAACTGAACTCAACCTCATAATAAACATTTGTTTGTGTAATAGGTTAAATTGCCGTCACACAACAGCCAACAGCATTTCCCAGTTTTTCAGTCAAGCCGATG
>NW_015506995.1:61130-61826 GCF_001515645.1 Sinocyclocheilus grahami
CTCTGTGGATCTAACGATGTATGAAGTTTTTGATATTCTGTGGTGGTCAGTTCACAGCAGTGATAGTAATGTTGTCACGGTACCAACATTTCAGTATTCGGTACCAATGCCAGTGAAAATCCACGGTTCTCGGTACCAATTTCGGTACCAAAGCAAAATAAAAACACATACTAATTAAAAAATTTGACTATACTTTCAATTAATCCAAACTGTGTAGCCTACATATTTCATTTTAAAGGGCTTGTGAAAACCTTCTAGAGTTATTCAGCCAATAATAACAACTAACTAAGTGAGCTAAAAGAAAAAAAACTGATCTGACTGATATGACACAAACAATGTTAACCATTTGTACATTCTCTAACACGCATATTTTAGATTCACAATTCATTTAAAAGCCTCTGGTGTGTAAAAATAGTAAATATCATCATGTCCTCCTGTTTTTTCCCCTAATAAAAGTTATAGGAACATTAAATAGTTAATAAAGAAACTTCATACTACTGCTCATTATATTAGCGTTATTATAGATTATATTAGCATTATGCTAATAATTAACTACTCTAACAGCGTTCATTTCAATCCGACATTCAAATTAAAATATTGAATAATATTCATAACAGAAGCGGTGTTTCCCACAGACTTGTCTTGCACTCTACTTGTGGCGGCATATATATGCAAATTCATTCTCTGCCAGCAGGA
>NW_015506995.1:63964-65125 GCF_001515645.1 Sinocyclocheilus grahami
AAAAAAAACTGATCTGACTGATATGACACAAACAATGTTAACCATTTGTACATTCTCTAACACGCATATTTTAGATTCACAATTCATTTAAAAGCCTCTGGTGTGTAAAAATAGTAAATATCATCATGTCCTCCTGTTTTTTCCCCTAATAAAAGTTATAGGAACATTAAATAGTTAATAAAGAAACTTCATACTACTGCTCATTATATTAGCGTTATTATAGATTATATTAGCATTATGCTAATAATTAACTACTCTAACAGCGTTCATTTCAATCCGACATTCAAATTAAAATATTGAATAATATTCATAACAGAAGCGGTGTTTCCCACAGACTTGTCTTGCACTCTACTTGTGGCTGCACATATATGCAAATTCATTCTCTGCCAGCAGGAGGCGCTTGTAGAGCGGGAGAGATAGGAAGACCAGTAACAGCTGTAATCAAATAAGCGCTGCGCTCACAAACGCTGCTCAGGCATTACAGGCAAGATGAAATGAAAATGACATCATCATTTTCTGAAGATGATACAGTGATATAAAAACACCTGCACCAGGTTTCGACTTTGACACGTGCAATGCTCATGTTTATTCAACGAAGTCCAAGCCTTTTGGAAAATCTATTTGTGGCGGTCAATTTTGATATTGTGGTGGGCCGCCACAAATAAATCAATGGATGGGAAACACTGAAGATCTAAATATAAAAAATTAAAATGAAACGTATCTGCTTGAACTCTTTCATTTGATGTGGGTGTCTTTAAAGTGTTTTGTTAGTTTGGTTTTGTTGTTTTGAAACACTTCTTCCTTTTGATGTCGCCAGTGCTTTTACCTTTCGAGTAGCGCATCAAGAACCGGGTTGACCGGGTACTCGGTACCACCGGTACTTAAAAAAACCTGGTTCCATAACGTTTTCATATATATATATATATATATATATATATATATATATATATAAGCTTATTGGTAGATTCATTTCTATCACTCAGTATTCCCAAAAGACCCGGTACTTCGGTACCAAGTCGGTACTAAAAAAATGAAAACGTTACGGAACCAGGTTTTTTTAAGTACCGGTGGTACCGAGTACCCGGTCAACCCGGTTCTTGATGTGCTACTCGAAAGGTGCGCAGATGCGCTCTCTTCATAAAAGCACTGAGACGTGGTGAC
>NW_015506995.1:68370-72405 GCF_001515645.1 Sinocyclocheilus grahami
GAACTGTATATTAATATCACATAATTTTAATATCACATTTGAAATCATGTTGATTTTTGAAGAAAATAAATTACATTGATATATAAATGATATTTATATAAACTATATTAACTGATATAAATGTATACATTTTCTGCTCCCATATCTTGAATTTTGTAATCATTCGAAATGTATTTTAATAAACTGAATCATACAGTGAAAGAAAGCACTGTAAATGTGCACACGCACTAGTCTAACCTACTACACTTCATCACGCACAGTCTAAAGGTCTAACGAAATCTAATTTTAAACATCTTTTACGTACACATTTTATGGCCCTTATATTACCTTTTTGAGTCAATGCAGATGAATGAAGTTGTCTCAGGAGGAGACCGCCCTGATTGTAAAGCAAAACGTGATTGGCTATAGCGAGACTGTTCTACGATTGGTTAGCGAAATGTGGCTGTTATCTGATTGGCTTGAGTAGACGGTGGGTGGAGTCCACGTATTTGTGGATTGTCAGCACGTCTTGAAGGAAGAAATGTTTCACAATTCGCAAATGCACAGGGTGCGATTCACAAATGCCAGCAGCTATCTACAAATGCACATGACGCGATTCACAAATAAATGCCAGGCAAAGTTGTGGTTGTGACATAAATATATATTTGTGAATATGTTTTTTATTTGCAAATCTCATTTTATTTATTTGTGAATTTAATTCATGTTTGTGAAACTTTAAAATTTATTTGTGGATATCATTCTATTTATTTGGAATTAAGCAACAATTCTATCTCCATAGTCATTAAATGCTGTGACTGATATCATGTGCGTTACAAGCTTCTGTTTGAAAAGAGCGTTCATGTGTTGCTATGTGTGTGTGTGTGTGTGTGTGTGTGTGTGTGTTTGTGTGGTTTCCACAAAGAAATGTAGAAAACACAAAAGATTACAACACTGTAGAACATCACTGAATTAAATTAGCCTATACACTTTACATATAAATCACAATTCTTATCAATATACATTTAATGATTAACAATAAAGATTAATAATAAGGAAAAGAGGCACATTACAAATAGCCTACGTCGTTGAAGCCTGTCCTACTGTAGATAAACAGAACACCCTCGCTTATTAACTAACAATAATGTACATCAGAGAAGCACAAATAAAGATATAGGTGCAAACAGAATACAGTGACGTCAACCTTGGTTTTAATAAGCAGTTATTATTTTATGATACAGAACGCGTTGGTGAAACTCATGCATCTAGCAAGAACTTAATACACAAAATAGTCCTATTGATTCAAGCATTTAACATTTATGAATGTATTAAATGTCAGTAGCCTAATGAACAATACTGTACAAATTATAGCGATCACGAGGTCGTTCATATTCTATCTCAAACGCGTGCAGTAAAGTGGACATACATTATAGCCTACAACACCCCATCAGTCATATTCAGGCCAATAGTGCCACCTGTTGGCGCAGTTTTGTAACTTAGAGAACAACTTTTTTTATGTCGATATAACGAGAAAATTAAGTCGTTATAACGAGAAAACAACTCTCGTTATGTCGATATAACGAGAAAATAAGTCGTTATAACGAGAAAACAACTCTCGTTATGTCGATATAACGAGAAAATTAAGTCGTTATAACGAGAAAACAACTCTCGTTATGTCGATATAACGAGAAAATAAGTCGTTATAACGAGAAAACAAGAAGGGGGAAAAAAATAATGCATGGCCGCTTAGAACTTCCGTAAATTACTACTTAACAAAATCAAAAAATCAAAAACAAAAACTCTTTCATTATAATCATAATCCTTAAAAATGCACTTCTCTCTAAAGGCGCGTCTAATGAGGAGATGGCGAGTCAGGATCGGCCACACCGACTCAGAAAACACTATTTATAAGTAAATAATTCAAATATCTCCTTACTGTTTCCCCCTGACACATTGGTGGTAATTACTTTTGCCGATGCTTTGCGGCAAGCTTTAGCCTATTGCGTACATTTGAACGCAGAACTCTTCAGCTGCGCTGACGGCACGCATGCTGCTGCTGCTGCTGGACACTGAACACCGTCGAGCCGCTCTTGACAGTCGCGGTCACACGTCTCGTGTTGTTTCCACCAGCGTAGCCATTTTTTTTCATCACTAATTGATGGATGTCTAATATTTAAAAATAAGGAGAAGCCTAAAACAGGCCCGAGGCCCACCCGCGTCTGAACTATGACATGAAAATTGGCCCGAAGCCCGGCCCGAGGGGCGTAAAAAAGTCGGGGCCCGGGTGAAATGCAGTGCTCTAGTTCGGCTACATCAGAAATACGTTTCTCAGTTATGAGGAGAATAAGAAACTGGCTCTGATCTAGCACACATAAAACGATTTGACTGAAAAATTATCAGAAAAGATGAAAGAAAAATTGTGGTCATCTACGCAATTCGGAAAAAGAGGCGGCTTTTCTGCATTTTTATTTATTTATTTTTTTACTCTTTGTACAGCAGTTATTGTTCATTCTAAATGTATTTTTAATGTAGAATATATGTTACATAAATACATGAAATGTAGAACATATAACAAAGTGCTCGTGGCTCGTCTGCCAGTGGGTGCCCCCACCCCACGCATAAAAGTGAAACTCCAAAAAATACAACCAGTTGCACGTTTAGCATATGTAACGGGTATATTATTTTGAAAAGAGATTATCTTTGGGATACTTTTATTTTGGCGAGTGGTCCGCTTTTTGCGCGTGCTGCAAGTGCAGCAGGGAGAGACGAAGAAGAGCGCGGTGTATGAGTGTGTCACACACAGAAGTGAGTGCAGTGTTGTCATCGAGAAGCTCGTTCGATAAAGTTGCTTCAACGGAAGATTATCGAGGCTTAAGTCGAATAAAGGACGACAGCACTAAGTGAAAGTGTGTACAGTGAACCGCAGTTCATAGCAGAAAGGAGTTTTATTTAGTTTTGTTCTAGTGGTATGTGTTGGCTGTTAAAATGACGCAGTAACATATGGAAGACCACGGAAGCTGTGAGTACGCTTAAAGTGAAAACCCTGCTTGATTTTTGTCATCAAGTGACATGGTTGCATGTCCTTTTGCTGTATTTTGCACCTCTGGTGTCTTGATTGAAAAGACCGAGATCGCTGTATAATGCAGTTAATGCAGAGACTTAACTTATCCGCCGATTCAAGGTTGAAGATTGTGTTGCTACCCTGCCATCCAAGTGACATCTCAGGTTGATTCATCTCAGTTTGATGCTTTTTGAGACCGTTTATCTGTGGGATATTTTTACAAGACTGAGTGAATTTTTGAACTTGCACACTTAAAACTACTGTGATCTTCAGTTTATTTCAACGCACTCTACGTCCAGTCAACTCCCTCTAATTTATCGTTCTACGGTATTCCTCTCATTTTTTCCGTTTTTTTAGTGACTGAACTGATAAACAGGGAACTGTGGTAATTCAAGTGGACTATGGAACTTGAGTAACTGTGAGTAACTCGTGAACTGTGAGTAAACATTTGAAGGGACGTTTCATATAAGTGCTCATTCTGAGGTGAGCTTTAATTGTGTATGCTTTGTTTTTGTTGTTGTTGTTTTCAAATGTGATTGTTTGAAGGTGATCATTTGAAAAGGTGAGAATTTGTGGGTTTACCAATTTACAAATTGCAAGTGATCTCATTTTGAAGTTTTATAAGGGATTTGTTATACCACAAGTGAAAAGTTTTCAACTGTTGTGTCGAAGGTGATTGTGTGAATTTGAAAAGGCAGCACAAAGACTGTAAATTCTTTTTATGATTTTCATTTAATCGATTACTCAAACAAGAAATACTTATTCATAAGAAAAAAAAATCTAAAATAATAAATTCTGTTTAATTCCTTTTTGCACTTATCTATAGTGTACCTTTCTGTTGAGAGCTGTCAGGGAGTGGGGGAGTCTCACTTACTTTATTAGATATGGGGAGGAAGGAGTATTATCACACTGTACTCTCACATATGCTATTTCACTTCTGGCTACCCTTGTCACTCAGTAGTGTTCCAACAGAATAAGGTAAGAAACCACATACACAC
>NW_015506995.1:74901-97280 GCF_001515645.1 Sinocyclocheilus grahami
CATTTGAAAAGGTGAGAATTTGTGGGTTTACCAATTTACAAATTGCAAGTGATCTCATTTTGAAGTTTTATAAGGGATTTGTTATACCACAAGTGAAAAGTTTTCAACTGTTGTGTCGAAGGTGATTGTGTGAATTTGAAAAGGCAGCACAAAGACTGTAAATTCTTTTTATGATTTTCATTTAATCGATTACTCAAACAAGAAATACTTATTCATAAGAAAAAAAAATCTAAAATAATAAATTCTGTTTAATTCCTTTTTGCACTTATCTATAGTGTACCTTTCTGTTGAGAGCTGTCAGGGAGTGGGGAAGTCTCAATTACTTTATTAGATCTGGGGAGGGAGGAGCATATCACACTGTACTCTCATGTATGCAATTTCACTTCGGGAAGCCACCGTGTAACATTACCATACCTGAAGCCTACCCTTGTCAATCAGTAGTGTTCCAACACAATAAGGTAAGAAACCACATACACACGTTAGTGTGTAACGAGACTAAAAAGTTTGGGGAGCGGGGCCCAAGATCCTTTCGCTGTCCAAACTTCCAGGGCAGCCGTAATCCATTTCCCCTACACAACGGGCTAAATACCCCCGTTACAAAAGTGGCGTCACGAACAGGATTGTATTAGGCACATTTAAGTAGTCACACGTCTCCAGGCCCACAAGTTGTTTGTTGTCAAGTAAGAAGATGTCTGAACTGGAGGAACTAAAAAAAGAGATGGCAGAGATGCAGAGGAGGTTTGCTGAGCAGGCAGGGGCACTTGACCAATCCAGGGCGGAGCAGAGAGAAGCCCTGTTCTTAGCAAAGGTGGTAATTGAGAGCCAGGCCTCTGCGCAAATGACCCCAGCTGCCATTTATATCCCTAGAGACCGGAAGCTCCCTGATTTCACTGGTTGCGTATCAAAACCAGGAGAGCTGAATATTGAAGAATGGGTGGCATCAATGAAGTCTGCATTTCAAGTCATGAGGGTGCCCACTGAGGACTGGGTTGAGCTGGTGAAACAGCACCTAAAAGATGAGGCCAAAGCCACAGTGAAGTTCATGATGGACGGAAAAGAGGAATCTGTTGACAACATTTTCACTGTTCTCCTTGACACTTATGGAGATAAAGTGCCCATTGGTACAAGGCTGAAAGACTTCTACGATCGTGCTCAGAATACAGGAGAAACAATACGTTCCTATGCATATGGCCTTCGGGAAAGACTTAATCGTGTTCAGCACCGAGAGCCAGCTAGAGTGGCAGATGCTGAAAAGGTTTTGAAAGAGCAACTGGTGCTAGGCCTAAAAGATGACTTCTTACGTCGAGAGATGAAGCGCAGAATTAAGGCTGAGCCAGATTTGAGTTTCGTGGAGTTGATGCAAGCGGCAATTACCTGGTCAGAAGAGGAGGAAGCACAGCCTTCTACTAATGTCAGGCCCAGTACCCGTGCCAGAGGGGTAGTAAATGCTGCTGCAGCACAGGATGCTCCCTCCACTCTGTCTTTAGAGAAGTTGCATGAAGTAATTCAGAAAATGGCTGCTCGTCAAGAGGAATTATATTAAGTCGTTCATGCAAAAGAAAGGAATGGACCATGGCAGAGCCGTCCAAAGAAACTACCATTAAAAGACAGTGAAGGCTGTTATATTTGTTATTCATGTGGTGAACCCGGACACACCAGTCGCTATTTTCCACAAGGTGGCAAGTCTGGGAGGGGACCAACTCCACCACAGTGTATAGTGGAGTCAGCAGAAGTTTCAGAGAAAGACACCTGGGAGGTGCAGTACAGAAAAGCCCAGGGCCCTCATTGATTAGATGTCACACAGCAGAATGGCTGGCTGATGAGACTGCTGAAAAACTGAAGGATAGTGCTTTTGAGGTGAAGATAGCCGGTGTCAAGACCAAGTGCCTCTTAGATACAGGGTCAGAGGTGTCCACCATCTCCGAGTCACACTTCAGACAGCATTTTGGGGAGCAAAAGCTAAAGTTGTCCTCTGCATGCTGGGTTAAACTGACAGCGGCCAATGGACTAGACATTCCTGTCTTAGGTTGCTTACAGGCTGATGTAGAATGTCTGGGAAAAGTGTTTCCTAGGAAGTGTATATTCGTTCTGACTGACACAAGTCCCGACGTCAAAGAAATGAAAGGAGTGTCTGGGATCATCGGTATGAATATACTCAATGACGTGCAGTCTCTGTTCATCTCAATGGAGGGGATGGAAAAGGTAGACAAGTATAGTCCGCGAGATGAAGCTCAAGTCCGGAGGGTACTTGCTAGAGTTGAGAAGGAAGCAGGACATCTAGGGCCTGACGGAAGGATTGGGTATGTGTCCTGACATCAAGGAAATGAAAGGAGTTTCTGGGATCATCGGTATGAATATACTCAATGACGTGCAGTCTCTGTTCATCTCAATGGAGGGGTTGGAAAAGGTAGACAAGTATAGTCCACGAGATGAAGCTCAAGTCCGGAGGGTACTCGCTAGAGTTGAGAAGGAAGCGGGACATCTAGGGCCTGACGGAAGGATTGGGTATGTTAAGATTGCTGGAAGACAAGCTGTCACTATTCCTCCCCACTCTGAGAAGGTACTTGAGGGCCGCTGTGGAGTGTCACCTAGGGTGAAGAGTAATGTGCTAGTAGAACCTGCAGCTGGCACAAGTTTGCCGAAAGGACTCTTAGTGGCTCACGTTCTTGCTAAAACAGACTGTGGAAAGGTCCCTGTGCGTGTGTTGAACTTGAGTGGAAAGACCGTTAGAATGGCACCCCGATCTAGAGTGGCTTCTGTTTTTAAGCCAAAAGAGGGGGTCACAAAGGATGTTCTTGAATTGGAGGAAGATGACGGTGTAATTAATGTCAAAGAATTAAAGGAAGACCAGGTTCAGGCTGATAAGAACTTACTCATGCAGCCAACAGTTCCAGTTGAAGTAAACTATGAAGGTCTCACACCAGTATAATGTGAAAGGCTCGTCGAGTTGTTATCAAAACACAGAGATGTCTTCTCCAGACATGACCGAGATTATGGTTACACCACAGCTGGGGTGCATGATATCCCTACTGGCGAAGCACCACCGATAAAACAGCATCATCGTAGAGTACCACCACAGATATTTCAAGAAGTCAAAAGGCATGTCCAGAACCTGGTGTCCCAGGGAACTGGGTTTGACTGCTGGGTATTTCCAGGTGGCTGTGAGTGAGAAAGCTAGGGAGAAGACGGCCGTCACCACCCCATTTGGGCTGTTTGAGTGGACCAGGATGCTGTTCGGGTTGTGCAACGCTCCGGCCACCTTTCAGCGCCTGATGGGTGTGGTGCTGGGTGACTTGGCCTTCGACATTCTTCTGGTCTATCTGGATGATGTCATTATCTTCTCCAGAGATTTTGAAGGCCACTGTGAGAGGTTAGAACTTGTCTTTAACAGGCTAAGACAATATGGTCTGAAGTTAAAGCCAAGCAAGTGCTTCCTTCTAAGGCCTGAAGTAAAGTTCTTAGGGCACCAGATCTCCGCAGAAGGCATAAAACTGGATGACGAGAAAGTTAAAGCTTTGGACACATGGCCAGTTCCCAGAAATGTGAGAGAAGTCAGGCAAGTGCTTGGTTTTATGAGCTATTACCGAAGATTTGTCCCAAGGTTCGCTCAAATTGCCAAACCACTACATGCACTGGTAAGTGGAGGAAAGAAAAGCAAGACCCCAGTAACAGTCACTTGGAGCCAAGAAAGCCAGACCGCGTTGGACGAGTTGAAATGGTGTTTAATGTCCCCACCAATTCTGGCATATCCCGACTTCAGTGAGCCCTTTAGACTTACCACTGATGGAAGTCGTCACGGACTGGGAGCGGTCCTCGGCCAGAAGCAGGCGGGGATTGAGCGTGTGGTGGAGTACACAAGCAGAGGACTAAGAGGTTCAGAGAAGAATGACAAAAACTATAGTGCATTGAAGTTGGAGCTGCTTGCATTAAAGAAATTTTAGAGAAACAGAAAAATTTAGAGAATACCTTATGTATTCAAAATTCATTGTGATTACTGACCATAACCCGTTACGGTACCTCTACTCAGCTAATATTGGCGCAGTTGAACAGCGCTGGGTAGCGCAGCTGGTGGAGTATGACTTTGAAGTATGCAAAAGTGGCGTCACGAACAGGATTGAATTAGGCACATTTAAGTAGTCACACGTCTCCAGGCCCACAAGTTGTTTGTTGTCAAGTAAGAAGATGTCTGAACTGGAGGAACTAAAAAAAGCTTCATATAATTTGCCTATTTCTGTAAGAAAACATTTGCAGAATATTGTTCTGTGCTTGAAAACTGCTGACTCTGGCTTCATACGCTTATTTAATCATTTGATATACACTAACACTAGAGCCTTTCAATAACATCACTTTGATATTAAAATGATTGGGCTTGATGTAATTTTCTGCTTAACTCCGAAGAAAGCTTTCAATAATGTATAATGTTACATTTTCCTTTTGTACAAATATATTTGATTGTTACAAATATATATTATCATCTATGATGTTGACAAACTTCTAGTTTCCTATGTTAAGATGTTACACCAGCTTTCTTGTCTCGAGGTTAGATTATTGAAATAAACGGTTATTAATATTAATTTAGCTAATTGTAATAATAATAATAATAGTTGTTGTTTTTGTTGTTGTTGTGTATGGTATTCTCTAAGTTATGGGGACCAAATGACCTCACAAGGATAGTAAAACCTGAATTTTTTTTAAATTGTGGGGATTGGCTTGTACGAGGGGAAAACATTAAAATAAACAATACTAACTAAATTATGTTTACCTGAAAGTGTAAAAATGCAAACAAGTTTTCTGTAAGGGTAAAGGTTAGTGTTAGGGTTGGGTTAGGGGATAGAAAATGGTCAGTATAAAAGTCTGGAAAGTCCCCACAGTTCACAAAAACCTAACGTGTGTGTGTGTGTGTGTGTTAATGTTACAGCGCGACTTCAAATGGTTGTGAAGTGATTGCAGAGTAAATGTATTTTTGGCGCCCTCTTCTGATCTGAACATACATCTACTCTTTGGGAGATTGGGGTTCTTTTACAACCAACCAAGTGTAGAACCAATTATCAAAAATTACCTCTACAAATTAGACTGAGCATATTGACCATATTAGCATTTATTAATAGCATCTTAGCTTCACCAATATTAACACCAAATTTGGTGTTTTTAACACCACTTTTTTCTTGAATTAAGGGTTGACATGTTTATTAATTCATCATTTAATTATCATCATTTAATGATAGAAAATGGTCAGTATAAAAGTCTGGAAAGTCCCCACAGTTCACAAAAACCTAACGTGTGTGTGTGTGTGTGTTAATGTTACAGCGCGACTTCAAATGGTTGTGAAGTGATTGCAGAGTAAATGTATTTTTGGCGCCCTCTTCTGATCTGAACATACATCTACTCTTTGGGAGATTGGGGTTCTTTTACAACCAACCAAGTGTAGAACCAATTATCAAAAATTACCTCTACAAATTAGACTGAGCATATTGACCATATTAGCATTTATTAATAGCATCTTAGCTTCACCAATATTAACACCAAATTTGGTGTTTTTAACACCACTTTTTTCTTGAATTAAGGGTTGACATGTTTATTAATTCTCATCATTTAATTAAATAGAGCAATGAAATGCACATCCACATGTGCTACATGTGTTCATACAGAGAGATGAGCACATAGTGGATGGAGAAGGAGGTGAAGGAAGACGACAGATAATCATGGGCAGTGAGTGAATGAGAGCAAAGATAGCAGTTTATTTTTAAACCATCTGCTTTGTGTTGAGGGAGACGTTATTCTACAGGATAAGAAGAACTATACATGTCCACAGAGATAATGAACCACAGTCTGCTTTGATAAAGAAGTGTACAAAGTGAAAGCGTAACATGAAGTCCAAAACCTTCATTTTCAAACTGCTATTTTGATCACATTGGCATAAAACCCCAAAATAGCATCAAGAAACCCTCTTTGTGAATGTCAGAGACAAAACTGAGTAACTGGAAACATTAGGGGGCTATGATCATTTATTATATGTATATATATATATATATATATATATATAGTAATATTTTAGTACCTAATGTGTACATGTTAGTAAATGGTAGTACCTACTGAAAGTGTACCACTCCAATTTTGTAAATTTGATCTTAGTGTATGAGTGTATGCAAATAAGGTCCAAAATGATTAAGCCAGTTCATATTCAAATAAAAGATTAAAGGCTATTTCTGTCATAAACGTTTGTCTGTACAGTATGTTGGATGTGCGTCAATACTGTTTATTCCTACGTGTGTGTAATGTTGTGTATTGGTTACCAGCACTAACAGCTGCTCAGTGGGTCTGTCTGAGCCAGTGTTACCAGTGTTACACTATTTCTGGAGTGTGTGTTGTTTAAAAGGTCAGACAGAGACAGAAGGGGGGGTTAGGGAAAAAAGGAAGAGAGCAAGAGAGACCAAGGAAATCAGAAGAAAGACAGAGGTGAAGAAGGAAGAAGACAGTATTGTCTGTCTGTCAGTTCAGTGATTACTGTAGTTAGACTGGAGATTCGTTCCGTTTGAACAGACGACTCTGGACACATGGAGGATTCAGAGAATATCGCTGTGATCAATGAAATAAAGGTAATGAGTGACCAGGTAATTGTTGCAGTGAATTATCATGTGATTCTCTTTATTTCAGTTCCTATATTTCTCTCACTATCTCACATTAACCCTCGTGTTCTGTCTGAGAGACCCCAAGGACTTTTTAACATCTCAAAAAATGTTTTGAATTTTTAAGAGAGCTAACCATCTATTGACAATAAACAAATTAACATCACACAAACAATATGAAAAATGTTATGTTACTTTTATGTGGGTACTTACAAAGGCCCGCCATATAAAATGTGAGTAAATTTTTCATGCGTAAAGATGTGACTGGTATATACACTGTAGAGATACACTCCGGTTGTTTGTTTGGTTGATTTTCATTTGTTTAAAATGTGTTACGCTGGGGTGAAACTGACCATCAACATAACAAAAATCACTAGTAATTAACCATGTATTCACACCAGTCAGATTTCTGGAATATCCTTCCTTACAAATACAAAAAAAAAAAAAAAACAGAATATGAGGCAGATGCTTTCCCACCATAATTATATTGAAATACATGCATGCTCTCTCTCTCTCTCTCTCTCTCTCTCTCTCACACACACACACACACAAAGACAGACACACATGCAGGCAAGCTGTCTTGCATTCTGAAGTTGCATTCCAAGTCGAAAAGTAGAATGCTACCCACACACTCACACACACAATCACTCGCTCTCTCTCTCTCTCTCTCTCTCTCTCTCTCTCTCTCTCTCTCTCTCTCTCACACACACACACACACACACACACACACACAAAGACAGACACACATGCAGGCAAGCTGTCTTGCATTCTGAAGTTGCATTCCAAGTCGAAAACTTATAATAATGACAATATTATGTAATTATTATCAAGAGTGCTATAAGATTGATAATTTTGCTGGTTTAATTTACATGTGGTAATTCGATATGAGAACACATTTACTAATGCTCACCCTCCCACCTGCTCATTTAGTGGAATGCTACAGCTCTTTTTTAACAACTGGTGAGTCATGACCTCATGTGACACCTGGGACAGCTCCTCTAAACACACACACTCACTCACTCATGTTACCTTACACTCTAAAAAAAATGGTGCTATATAGCACTAAAAGCGGTTCTTTGGCTCGTAATCATAGGGGAACCACTTTTAGTGCTATTTAGCACCTATTTTTACAGGTGCTATATAGCACCTTTGTCAAATGGTGCTATGTAGAACCATAGGAGGTGCCATATAGCACTTTGTCGAATGGTGCCATATAGCACTTTTTCTCAAAAATGGTGTTCAACAGTAGTTCTTTGGCTTTTAATCAAACAAAACTGGTGCTAAATAGCACTAAAAGTGGTTATTTGGCTCATAAGCATAGGGGAACCTCTTTTGGTGCTATAAAGCACCGATCTTTAAAGGTGATATACAGCACCTTTGTCAAATGGTGCTATGTAGAACCATAAGAGGTGCCATATAGCACCAGCAGTGGTTCTTTGGCTCGTAATCATAGGGGAACCTCTTTTGGTGCTATATGGCACCTATTCATAAAGCAGCTTTATAGCATTTTGTCAAATTAGAGGTGCCATATATATATATATATATTATTATTTTTTTTTGAGCTAGTAGGGCCCATTATCATGCCAGATACTACTATAGATGAGTCAATATGCTTCTAAATGACACTTTTACTTAAAAGGTGAATGATAATTAATAATTTCTTACCAAATTGTGGCTTTAAAGATTCAAAATCCTGTATTAAATGCTTACTGAGAAACAAAATACATTACACTTTCAAAACCTTTTAATTTATTTCTTTCAGCAGCAAATAAAAACCAGTGCTGACAAGTCAGGGAATATGCATATACAACACAATATACTCCCCTTTTATACACATACAAAATAATGCAACAAGCTTGAATTATGTAAATTTTTGAAGACAAGAGTCCTGGGGGTTTTTTTCTGTTTTTTTTACATTCTTTACTTTATTTGGAAAATCTAGACTTTTTAACATTAGATTAATGAGTGAGTGAAATTGCACAATTGCTTTTAATACAACCACTTGCAAACTGTTATGCTTTGAAGTCTTTTAGGTCAAGTTAATTTTATTTTCTATAGTGCCAGATCACAACAGAAGTCATTTAAGGATTCCTTTCCTATAGAACAGGTCTATACCTCGTTCTTTTATTAAAAAAACTAAATAGCCCTATGTTATTTATCTTATTTACATGACGGCATATCATTTCTGTCTCTACATGGTCGTGCGTTTACAATTCTCCTCTGCTCTCTCTATCGCGCACTATCCCGATGTGCGCACATAGAGATACACACACACAGTACGGCAGTTCGACACGACAGTTCTCCACACTCGGTTTGGCATGCACTTGCACCGCAGTTCATCTTATATCTGATGATGCATATGCATATAATATAAATTTGTTGAAAATAAATAAAACAGACAGACAGACAGAGGCTAATGTATGTTTCTGTGAATACATGGATACGCATTCTGGCTTCCCCTAAACTTTGTTCACTTTGAGTGCCGTATGCTCTATATGGCCAGTCATTTACACCATCATCAACCGGGTGCTGATAGCGCGCGATTGCAGATAAGACAGATGAGAGCACATATTGCTATCTGTGTTTTAACTAAACTCATTTAAGCCTTGCCAATTTTAATACTCCAGCGAAAGAGAACTCGTGTGCGTGCTCTAAGAAGATTTGTGCACTCATCCGAAGCACGCACACGGAAGCGCGTGTACAGCGCGCAAATATTGAGTTCTCTTTCGAGTCTTGCGTTTGAACTGACAAATTCACACAAGAATTGTCAACATACCTGTCTTGGCGATTATTCTAACAAACAGTAGGTTATGTCTTAAGTGAATTCAAACACTCGAAAAAGAATGCATGTGTTCAGTATCAGTGTACTGAAATCTCTCATTGCTCTTGACTGAATAGCTTTTGTAACTTAATAATGATTAATCTTTATTAAATTTATACAGTGAAGATTATATGCAATGTTGTTTTACATTTGATTAACTACTTTCAGTTTCCGTACCTGAAAACTACTGTTAGATACATGAAAAACCTGAAAAGCAGCTTAATTGATGTACTGTATCTTTGCTCTACTGTATTTATTTGTGCTGTTGCTTGTAGTTTGATTATTTGTTCTTATTTTCTTTATTTTCATTTGACAGTAGTCCTTTAACACTTTTCACTGAACATGTACTGAACCGTACTGAAACCGGGACCCCCCGCAAAAAAAACAACAACTGCGGTTTTGAAAATACCTGTGTTCGTGTGGAGAAGGCCTCAGTCTACTGGTGACAGAAATGTGGAGTATTCACGAGAAGCATTATCAGTACTTTCGCATGTCTGCCCTCATTTTCGACGATTTATTGTGTCGTATTGCTCCCTACATAAAAGTTACAAAAACTCACCGAAATCCTGTAGGCACAGCGGAAAGGATAGCCGTGACTTTCCGCTTTTTAGCAATTGTCGCTGTAGCTTGCACACGTTTTTCTTCGACTACTGTGTGAATCGACACCCCCAGGGCATGATTGTCATCTTGTGGATAAACTAATAACTGCAAAAAAATGTAATGCGCATGTGCGACCTGCGCATAAAGTACGCGCAGTTACAAAAATATGGAAACTTGCATATGCCTAAAAAGGTAAGTATACTTTGGGCTTAAGACATACATGCAGGAAGGAAGACAGGTATGATCTCAGGCAGATAGGTAGGGTGTCAGTCAGTAGTAGGCTGAAAATCTAAAGCAGTGCAGATGTAAATATAGCTGCAGGCAGCAATTAAAGGGCCATGCACAACAGAAGAAAACAAGGAAGCTAGCAGCAGATTAACAATGTCATAATGGACTATGGTAGCAACTGAGACAAAGAAACTGCATGTTAATTTAATCAGAGCAACAGTACTGTAGTTAGAGCCAATTGCATGTTTTGTTAAATTATAGCGCCACACCTAATTACCTTTTTTCAGTCTGCCATCTTCACTTGTCCTTCAGGGGACTCTGGTGTGGTCTCTCAGATGCCTGTGAGTGCTATCGTTTTGTCCAAAGGGGAATTGTTGTAGCTGGTCATTAAACTGTTGCAGTGTTACCAGTCTTTCACGGGTAAGCTTTAGCAACACTAATTTCAGAACCTGTGGGATGACCCCTTGAAGAATATCTTGCATTAAGTCAGGCGGGAAGGATTCAGTAACCTCAAAATGAGGCAGTTTATCAAAAGGGCAGCATCCAGTAACACCATACAAGGATTTACCATCTAACACTTGTAAATGTCTAAGGTGTGTGTCAGGAGTCCGGAGAATACACTCACTTTCCTCAGTTTTGTTACCAATGTCACGGTGGTGGCACAGACAGAAACGACAGATCCGTCCTTGACTAAAGCAAGTATTGAAGCCGGCCAAGGAATGGGCTGATAAATTGTCAGCACAAATGGAAATCACAGAGCCTTTGAAAATGCAGGACTGGTCTTCAATGTCAACTGATACACCGCGGCACTGAAGTTCACAAAGGTCACGAAGAAGAGGATTCAAAATTTGCTCATAACCATACTTCTGAAGCAATCGGTTTCTGACAAGTACAGCCACATGTATATTTTGAAGACTGGAACGATACTTCAGTGGAATATTTCCAAGAACAAAGTAGACACTTGAAATTTTGTGGATCTGCTTTTTGGATCCTAAACAATTAACAATTTCAAATTCATCAGTATATAACTGGAGCCTCAGCTGTGTCTCAGAGCCATCAAAAAAGGCATGCTGCTGAAAAATTAATCCATCTGTGAAGTCTTTAAGTGTTTCTCCATCAAAAACTGTGTCTTCCACAACATGATGAAAAACATCATCTTTTTTCAGAATATTTTTTAAAACTTCCAAAATGGGAATGTACTGGAAAGTCTCTTTTCTTCCTGTTGAGTCATATCCAAGTAAATACTCGACAGGTTCAATTAACCCAAACTCTCTAATACAGTACCTCTCAAACTGATAGTCTGACACAATAACATCAAAACACTTCCCAAAAAGGTTGTCTTCAACCAAGGACTTCAATTTTAAATGATTGTCAATCTTGATATTTGCTTCTTCAAGACAGAACTGTAGAAGGTCCCTAGACTGCTCATTAAAAAGTTCAATCAGTATTTTCACTTCACGAGTAATAGTATGCCGAACAGTTTTGGGGAGGATGTGCTTTTCTTGAAGTTTTAAACAAAACAATGCAAAATGTCTCTCAATTAGTGTTCTGAACCCACATATTTTTTCAGAAAAAGTGATAATTGGTTCTTCAGAATCAAAAGTCTCCTCCAAATCATTAAAAGTAGTTAAGGTGCCTGGAGCCTCCTGATTGTTCTCAGAACAGATCGTTTCTCAAGACTTTATGATTCCGAAAAACATGGACACGTACAGGGCTCGACAGTGTGACCATTTCAGTCGCATTTGCAGTAAGTTGTACAGGTTTTATGGCAGTGGTGCTATATAGCACCTTAACCACTCCAAAGAACCGCTGAAGAACCTTTTTTTTTAGAGTGTATATCAAACTGAGAACATTTGGCAGGGATGAGATGTAATGCGTCACAAGGGGCAAAAAAAAGAATATCTTGACGAAAAACTGATTTGACTGATTGATAGATAAGACAGTATATACTTCCTGATATAACAGATCTTCAGAAGAGGGTGGAAAAAATAAATACCAATTTAATTACAGGCTACTAATTTAGAATCTTTCTGTTTATGCTTCTGTAGCATTGTTAGCAACATAAACAGTAGCCTGTGATTATTATCAGTTAGCAATATGCTGATTAATTGACTAACTGCATTCTAAACTAGAGGCTAACTAGTTAATACTATAGTTCTGTTCCAAATTACACAACTATACCTGGTCCCACTTTATATTAAGTGGCCTTAGCTACTCTGTACTTACACATTTAAATTAATAATTTGGTACAATGTACTTATTGTGCACATACATGTTTTACATTGTGCTATATCTTTAAAATACCTGCATATAATTACATCTGTAATTAATTTCTGTAATTACATTTATAATTACACTGTTGACCCATCCCTTACACCTTACCCACCCTTAAACCTACCCATACCACCAAACCTGTCCCTAACCTTACCCGTATCCCACCTCAATATAGCAGCAAAAGTGTTTTGCAATACAATATGAACACAATAAGTACACTGTACTTATCTTTTATGTAAGTACATAGTAGTTAAGGCCACCTAATATATATAGTGGGACCCTATACCTTATAAACTACAATATGATCCATCTAGTATATCAATTTTATAAGGTTATTTTGTCCTCCAGTATCGGCGTCTGATAGCCCCTCTCATTTCACGTAAATAAAGCTGCGACATACAAGTGCATGGCATGTCCGACATTCCAGGCTTTGTTAATTAAGTGCATCATCTGGGTCCCTGAAGTGTACTTTTTTTTTGAATTTTCAGTGTGAACACACTACTACAAACAGTGCTTTATGTTTATAACCACTTACAAACCGCTTACAAACTAATAAAAACAGAATAATGTTTAATTAAACTTTTGTCATATTTAATATATATATATATATATATAAAACTGGCTGGTGCACACACTGTAGAGATACACTGTGAGTTGTAATTTTGTGCTTTGGTATAATTTTTTGTTTGGACTGGGCCCTTCACAGGATGCCGAACATGTGAAGTCCCCAGAGACAAAATGTGTTGCAGAGTCAGAGCCAGGAGGTGGGACTGACACTACAGAGGGAGGAGCTAATGAGAAAAACAAAGAAAACCATGAGAACACAAAAGCTGAAGCCAGTGACAGTGAGGCATGTGAGCGAGAGGACGGAGTCACAGAGAATGCCAACATCGTGGAAGAGAAAGAAGAACAAGAGAAGGATATCAAAGAACATAAACTTGGAGAACAAGAAAAAGAGACAGGGATAAATGAAAACAAAGAATGTGAGATAGAAGAAGAAAAGAAGAGTAACACCGACCCTCACAGGAAAGAGAATGATTCCTGCAACAAAGAGGGACAACTTGAGGTAAAGCACAAAGAAGAGGACAAGAGAACAAAAGAAACTGAAGGCAAAACTAAAAATAAAGAAGATGAAAGAGAAACAAAAGAGAAAAAAGAGACTAAAGATATCAAGAACAAACCAGAAAATCTGGGAAGAAAAAGTGGAAAAGCTCCATCCTCTGCTCTCAGAGCCCCCACCAAGTCATCTGCTCGACCCTCGGCCAGAAGAGATGCCATGGCCAAGTTTCAGAAGGACCAGTAAGTCATCTCACTAACACAATATCTTTCTTTATTATTATCATCAACCTCATAATCATATGGATCACTGTCACAATACCATATGCTTTGAAGTTCTGATCACCCACACATTTGTTATATTCTCTAATGTAAAAAAAAACTGACATCTTCAGCAATGAATTCTGCTTATTAAATAGGTCCATTTGTTCAGTAGTATCTCTCTGCCATTGCTGTTGGATTTGCAGTCTGCTATGTCTTTAGTGTGAATAGCATATGTTGGTTTGTTGTAGGACTCCAGGTGTCAGAGATTTTAAAGTCCAACGGACATCTATAGGTATGGCTGGTGGAGCATCGATTAAACAGAAAATTCTGCAGTGGTGCAGGAACAAAACACAGAAGTATGAGGTAAACGGAAGTTAAAACTTCCTAAGAAACACACATGTTGTATACACTCACTCTTAAAAACAGGTTATAATCAGAATGTTACATGAACTAAGTACTCAAGATCCCTATCCCTTTAGTCAGGGTGGATGCCATATTGAATTTCACACAGGTATTTTTAAGTATTTTTGAGAGTATGTGCTCACCAACAAAACTACATTTGTTAGTATGAGCAAAACACATTAGGCTAGTATGACCTATAGTGGAAGTTTTCCTGTGAGATCTAGTTATTTTTGTAATATTTTGTAACTCAAAGGGTGTCAACATAGAAAACTTCTCTTCTTCCTGGAGTGATGGCCTGGCTTTCTGTGCACTCGTTCATCGCTTCTTTCCCTCTGCTTTTGACTTCTCGTCCCTCAAAGCAAGTGAACGGGAGAAGAATTTCACTCTGGCCTTCAGTACAGCAGAGTATGTTGACATTTGAATGTGTGTGTAAATATGTAAATATGTGAGCAGTATTACATTACGGCAAAAAGATGTGGTGTGTGAAGAAGAGTATTTTTGTGCATTTTGGTTTCATACATAGCTGTCAAACATCTGAGAGTCTGCAGTTAATATAAAACAAACTTTTTTTCAATTCCAGATCTCTTGCTGACTGCTGCCCCCTTTTGGAAGTGTCTGACATGTTACTAATGGGCAACAACCCAGATCCTCTGTGTGTTTTTACCTATGTACAGGCTCTCTGTCATCACCTCTCAAAGACAGAGAAAGAGAGGAGGGAAAAAGAGAGCATGGAGAAGGACAAAAACAAAGAAGAAGATCAAGGGGTTTCTGAAGGTAATGAAGATGGAGAGAGGGATGAGATTAAACAAAATGAGGAGACAGAGGAAAATGAATCAGCTTCTGACAGAAAGACAGAACAAGAGACAGATCAGAATGAAAATGTAATGAACGCTTTGATGAAAAATTCAGGTGCTTTGAATGAAAAATAGAAAAACTACATAAATCAAAGAAAAAGGAAAGGGGAGAGTCAGAATAATTTTGTTGTCATAATCTGCTTTTTTGAAGGTATGGATAGTGATTTTTGTGTCTAATGTGGATGATGAATGTGTTATTCTTTGTTGAGTTGTTTGGGATTGTATAGGTATTTCAGATGTTCATTTCCTCCAATGCTTGAACATGTGACTTTTATTATATTTTCAGGCCTATACATTTTTAAGTTACATTTTGGTTTGACTACTGACTTCAAATTCACATCTTACATTGTCCTCTGACTCATTAAAAGCTGTACAATGTTTCATGGCAAAAAAATATATATAACCTCGAAACATTAGCTCTGAGCCTATTCACTCTAAACACTAGCAAAGCTGTGTTAGCAAAGCTCTTTTGTTGAACTAAAATTTAGAAAGTGATGCCAGATGTCTCCACAGTATTTGCATTATTTATTATTCACGGCATTGTCACATTCTGTGTTACTATCACCTAAATAAACAGTTATTTTGCTTTTTAATCAAATTTTATGTTTAAGGGTGATTCTTCAATTAGGAGAACTTTTGAAGTGTAAGTATAAAGATTTAATTCAATTCTCTATTAAAGTGTGGTTCATAATAGATTCCATTTCTTTTTATTTCTTTGTTTTAATGCATAAAAGGGTAAAATATGCAACAATTTGTGCATTTTAGGTTTGTCCCTCAGCCAGATTTTTTAAGCTTTCTCTCTATAAAAATGTATCACATTTATTTAATAATACAGTTACTATAGATTATATAATATAGTTTATTATAGTCGAATGAAACAATGTAAATAAATTTTCATGTTGCTCTAAACCTATGTTTTTTCTATTATCAAAATGGAAGTTATCTCATTATTTCATTTTTACATATTTAAAATTGTCATTACTATCACATGTCAAGATAAGGAGGAGCTTAGATACTTGGGCTATCCGTTTTCAAATACATTTTCAAATAAGATTACCTCATTCTGAATTGGAAATAGAAGGTCCACTCAAGTACTTTACATTATGGGGTACACTATGTCCTCAACACATTTTACATTTCTATACACATTTCACAGTTCACGTGCTGCGTACTTCATGCTGCGATAAGTATGGCAGTATCGATCTGAACACAGCCCTAGTGTTGTTTACATCAGTGGATGTCAACTCTGGTCCTGGGGACCCATTGCTCTGCACATTTTGTATGTCTCTCTTATCTAGATGGAGCTTCATGGAGCTCTCTCCTAATGTGCTAATGATCTGAATAAGGTGCATTAAATAAGGATGTCATAAAAATGGACCCACTGCTCTGAACATTTTTTTTTTTTTTTTTACAGCAGTGTTGCATAACTCAACTTATAACAAGTAAAAAGATACCATTTGATATATCACAGTCAAATGGTTACAAAAACAAAACGTAAACTGATTCCAAAAGACTGAAAGTGTGTAATTAATCCAATCAACCACAATAACCCTAAAGAACAGAGAACATCGCTCTCTCACTCCTGTTTAATTTATTTAGGGCACAGAGTGACTTCCAAAATAGAAGTCACGCTGACTGAATTCTGTCAGCAGTTTTTGTTTTGATGGCTTTAGAACATGAAACCCATGAGGGGCATCTGCTCTATGCTGAAACTATAAATCACCTCACTGTAACTACGCCTTGAAGTTTGTGCTGGTTAGCGCTAGTGAAAGGGAGGTAAAGAAAAAAGAGAGGAAAATGATTATGCAAGGTGCACATGCTATTTCAACACAGATGAATTTAAGGCGGTTGACACAGTGAAGTAAATGACTCAGTGTCACTGTTTCTGACACCCTCTTCGTCCAAATGTTCCAGTCACTTGGTGCTATATATAAACATAGGAATCTTATCCCTACATCGTTTGCACTCTCTCAGTATATCTCTCTCAGAGTATTCTATTTCCCTGAGTGCGGCTGGTATGAAACTGGTGTGGTGATCTTATGAGGTCCCGACAGACACCAACTCTGTCCGTGCATGCAAACACCCACAGAGAGAGTTAAGAGTCAGAAAAAGAGAGAAATAAGAGCGCATGAGGAAATCGATAAATCTGTCTTTAGGGTATTAGTTCTGGAGTATTCACTGCAAACTGTGTTTCATCTGTCAAGATCTGACTGAGAAGACCACAGATCGCCTTAAGACGCACAGGATCATTCATTACTCCTTTACTCTACCTTTGTTGGATGCTCCATAGTATTTAATCATTGTTCGTTTTGATTTCCTGGGTGGATCAACCATCAATATATAACCATCAACCATGGATTCCACTGATTCAGAGCCTTTCAATTACATGGATTCAGACAGCCTCGCTTCGCCCATTCCACCATCATCGACATCCCGCAAGACCACCCATTACCGTGACCATGGTGGCCTCACTTATGGTGTGGGAGTTGTGTGGACACATCTTCGTCCCTTCATTCCCTTCTTTCTGGTCTCCAGCCTAGTAGTGGCACTGGTCTACCTGCTGCAAACCATTGTGTATGGAGGGCCCTTCACCGACCCACTGTTCTTCAGCAAATTTGAGAAACGCTGGCCCCCACCCGGCCAGCAGCCAACAGCCACAGAGTCAGCACATGGATTATCTGGTATCCTTTAATGCAGAGAACCCTGTAATGAGGGGGGACTGTATGCTGGAGGCCCACCAATTCAAATGTTATTCTGGACCCCATGAATCAAAGTGACTGAGGATATGAATAAAGATTAATCAGATTAAAGTTGTGAAAGAGTAAATCAGGATTTTGTTGTCCCTTACTTTGGAATCTGGGGGAAAAATATATGCAAAGGATCAAGAAGCTCCAATAGCCAAGAACTGATGATGTCATCCCTATGATACTGGATTCAGATTTTTAAACGTTTCGTTTCAACTTTTGGTTGAAAGTCACCTCAACTACTTTAACTAAATATTCACCTTTCATATTTTGATGTTTTCTTGTTACTTTGTTATTTCAGATGGCTGTTCTAACTTACTATCTCAAAAGAAAGTGAGTTTAAAAACAATTTCTAAAAAGAACTGGCCCATTTAATATATGCTCTGTGTGCATGATAATGATATGTGGTGTTAAATACGTATTTGGCAGGCATGGTTTATGTTCCAGTCAAGTCCAAATAGTTTGATGTTGAAGATCCAGTTAACCAACCTACTGACACTATGAAGTCCACATAATGTGAGATGTGATTATATGTTCAGATTTAACCTTCACTGCCAGTTGCAGCTGGAATGGAATGGAATTTCTATACAAATTTCAAATTAGTAGGATCATAATTAGAGATACAAGACTCTAAGCAATTAAAGAAGTACACTTATGTCAAGTAAATTTATTTCAAGTAAAAATACATTCAAAATCTATTTTACAGCGTATTTGTGAACCACTGGTAACTGATAAAATTGTAAGCCAAAAGTTGTGCTTTGTTATATACTTGTATGTATCTTATTTTATGTTCCTGTATGTGGTTTTAATAATGGTGCTTCAACCGTCCTCTAGGTGTCACTTTTCTCTTACTGTGAAACAGGTGAATTCTGGTAAATTGGGAAACTTTTTGGATTTGAGATGACTGGGAAAAATGTCGCAATTATCTTGAATTCACGTCTATTGTTTTTAAGTTTCTGTTTCTTACACAATCTAATCTGAATTGTATGTTTTTTTATTAGATGGACCTGCGTTTAGCTGTCACAGACTGTAAATGTCTAAACTGAATTAAAATGGAATGTACTGAATTATACTTTCTTTACGAGCTACTTTTAAGTTGAACTTTTAATAGGCTTGTTATAGGCAAAATTT
The DNA here is from genome assembly GCF_001515645.1 of Sinocyclocheilus grahami. Taxonomy (NCBI): domain Eukaryota; kingdom Metazoa; phylum Chordata; class Actinopteri; order Cypriniformes; family Cyprinidae; genus Sinocyclocheilus; species Sinocyclocheilus grahami. The sequence goes on from NW_015506995.1 coordinate 93,902, forward strand.
ACATTATTTATATGTTCATAGTCTGTTAAAAGAGTTCAATATGTCTCGATATTCCTGAGTGGCACATGGCACCATAATTACGCACATTCTTTTAGGCTTATAGAGAGATTTTGGTTAAAATCCAAAATGTTGCAAACATCCAAAAATCCAATACCAAATACAGCCAAACAGTTGCAAAAGACAACAAAATTAACGGATAAATTAACCGACAATATGATCAGGAATTTTAGCTACGACCTGGAAGGGCTTCATTTTGCGATAATGACCGACGACTGTACATTTTCATGCAAACTACACATGTGTTTGACTGAGGACTTATCCTTCTATTATTTTCATAGCAGGATCATTTGCCTACCATATCTCTTACTCGTAAAACCGTCAAACAAACGTGCACATCGATAGATGCATAATTTTACTTTTGCGGATGACAAGTTAGCAAGCACATTTTTGAATAGTGAGGACATTTTGTCCCATGTTTAATTTTTTTTTCTGTTCCCGTTTTACATAAGCATTCATCGATTACATCAACACACATTTACTTAATTGTCTAAGGGGACATAGACTTCTATTGTTTTATAACTAGTTCTAATATAACATAACAAATTACTTAACAATTTAAAGTTTATGTTTAGACACAGCTATGTGTCTGCACAAAAAAAGGACAATGTAAAATGTATTTGTAAAATCATTTTTATTTCATAAATCAGCAGAATTATAGTAAGCTATTGGGTGTTAAATTTGTATTATTCATTACATGAGTAATTGTGTGTGGCTTATTTCATACTCTTCATAATGATTCTGTGCATTACTTTATAATGAATACATATTTTAAAGATTTGTGAACTGCAACAGAATTTGTAATTAGTGCATAATTTTAGGAGTTCAAAGGTGCTGAACTAAAGCCAAAACTTTTACCCAGAGCTAGAGTTTTTCTTGCTTATAAGAATATATTGTGAAAATACTGTAAAACATGGATATTTAAATTTCTCTTGTTGAGGTAGCTACTAAAATTAAAACATTATTAAACAGTAAATGAAATAATTAGTAATGGCAGGGCTTCATAAATGTTAATGCTTACCGAAAAATGTACCAAAACACACATACGTGTAATGTGATTACACAAAAAATGTGAACCATTATAAGCACTATGTCATTACAAGGCTCTGCAATTACCATTTAGCCTATAGTGCTCCTTTGTTTGGAGACGTGCACACAGATGCCGAGCACACGAAACAGGATTACACTGACAACCATAATGCCATTAACACTGTGAACTGGGTCATTCTTCTTTTGCAGTATTTTTTTTTACTTTGTATTATAACTAACTAACTAACTAAATAAATAAATAAATTAATTAATTAATTAATAACGAAATAAACAAAATTAATTTCCAATTAGAGGGAGTAGCAGACTTTCTAAATATTTTCTGGGTAACTCAGACACGTAAGGCTATAACCCAAAATCCATGATACATGGCACACCTTTGGAGGTGCTGAAGGACAAATCTTACAGTACTTTAATGTAGGCTACAGTCTTTACGTTAGAAATGCTCTTACATGACAATGAAACTGACACAATCTATAATGCCTACAGTATCACATTCAGCATTACATTTGTGTGTGTGTGTGTGTGTGTGTGTGTGTACTACATTAACATACGCGATTAGAAAATGTGCTATAGTGGCACAAAATAGACAAAATCTCCAAATAGAGAGACTACGCGTTAATGCTAAACGAATTTTTCGAAGACTCGGATAAAAAAGGACGTAATCACAAAGTAAAGAAGTCTCTTTAGCATCATGAGGCAAAACATTTTCATCGTTGCCCACAACGATGTCCAGATCTGGTAATAATGAAGTCCGTATTGAAGTTGATGGTTTGCAATAATTAAATTTTCCTAAACTAAAAACGCACAAATGTTGTGCATATGGCTCCCCAGACAGCAACATAGTGTTGGCCCAGATGCGGCCCACATCTGGCCCTCGTGAAATCCATGCGGGCCAGATGTGAGCCGAATCTGGGCCGACACTTGTTGCTGTCTGGGCGCGGTAGCCCGTCATAGCTATTGCTAGCAGGTCATGTTAAACCCACAAACACAAAAGACACCCTAATGACTGTGCAGCCCCTGTTGTAATAGTTTCATTTCATTGTCCAACTTTTTCTTTGTTGCTGTTGCCTTTCTGCTCAGTACTGTACTTACACTAATGGAGCATGTTCAGATCCACATGAGGAAAGAAAAAGGCAAAAAAGAAAAAGTCTCTTTTGTTAGGCCCTATTTTTATTCATAATTTGTGAAATGGATTAATTGTTTTATTAGTATATATCCCTAATTAATATATACTTTAGCCTACAGTACATTTATTGTGCAGTCAGTAGTAGTGAAATGCACTAATGTTAGCCTATTGTATTAAGACTTTTCCTGAGACCTGAGGTGCAATAGGGATCATTTTAACCTACGTTTGACGTTGTATATGTAGCCTAGTGGTCTGAGAATATAACGTGATATACTGTACGTAAGTTGAGAAACATACAATAAAGCAGCTGCATAAATCAAAATGGCGATAGGCCTACATTTTAATTAAACGATACTCACCCATTGTGCATGTTGTACAATATGAAATACAGTAAGACGCATTTCCAGGGCATGTCTATAGCCAGGGCCGGATTTACCTCTTTTCGTGACATAGGCAAAACACATTTTTGGGCCCCCCTTCCCGGGGCCGATTTAACCATTGGGCTAGGTGGGGCTGAAGCCCCGGGGCCCGAGCAAGGAGGGGGGCCGTGATTGGCTGTGGAGAAGATTGACTGGAGCGCCGATCGCCAAAGCCACCACGCCCCCCACTTATTTAGTTGAGCTTTCCCGTAAATTCCATGCATTACCATTTGAGATTGAAACGTAAAGTTTGAATTTGGTTTACCAATCAAATGCATTTATTCTATATTTGACTTTTGAACGATATGCGCGTGTATCTATCAGGTGATTGCTGCCCAGTATGTCTGCATTCACCTCTCTTCACTTTGTTCTGGAGTAATCTGGAAATGGTCGCGCAAAGAACAACATTCCAATAAGTAAAAATGTCAGCAATTCTAAAAGAGAGAGGGGCTCAAAAAACGAAAAACTTCAAATACAAACAACATAAAAATATGATTTAGTAAATTCCCCAGCTATCAGGTTATTTTACTAAAGCTGACGATGGAGTGGAAGTTGCTGGAACACCAAGTGAACCGGGCACATGGAGCAGATAAAAAACAGTGTCATCGTCCACACAGATTTTAGGTTAGTTTGATTATTAACTGGATTTATATTGTTTTTGTGTTTGAACAAACTATATTCATTTAAGGGTTGGGAGATAATCCGGTAAAAATATATCAATCGTTGA
>NW_015506995.1:98984-123130 GCF_001515645.1 Sinocyclocheilus grahami
CAATAAGTAAAAATGTCAGCAATTCTAAAAGAGAGAGGGGCTCAAAAAACGAAAAACTTCAAATACAAACAACATAAAAATATGATTTAGTAAATTCCCCAGCTATCAGGTTATTTTACTAAAGCTGACGATGGAGTGGAAGTTGCTGGAACACCAAGTGAACCGGGCACATGGAGCAGATAAAAAACAGTGTCATCGTCCACACAGATTTTAGGTTAGTTTGATTATTAACTGGATTTATATTGTTTTTGTGTTTGAACAAACTATATTCATTTAAGGGTTGGGAGATAATCCGGTAAAAATATATCAATCGTTGATTGAAGAGCGTCATGATGTAGTCTAAGCTTATCATTTCAAGGCGTTTTAAGCAGGTTTTAAAACAAATGGTTTATACTGTTCATGGACATTACGCTGCGGGGCAGAATTCAATCTGGTAAATGCGTGCGTTTAAACGATTTCTACCTGATACGCGCGGCGCGCACCTGCTCGTATTACTGACTAAACTTTCGCTCCTTGTGCTTAAACGGTCAAATACACATAGTTATGTGTCAAAATGCCCGTCTTTGCGAGTATCCTCGTAAACACAGGTATTTGTGTCTTAAATTAATGTTAATAGTTAAAGATAAAGCATGTGTTAGGTTAGGCTATAGATCTTTAGCCTATATGATGAGATCTTAAAAGGATATTCACCCAAAAATGAAGATACTGTCATGATATACCTACCCTCAAATTGTTCTAAACCTCTATGAATTTCCTTTTTCTCCTCAACATAAAAGAAGATATTTTGAAGAATGATCGTAACCAGTTTCTGGTCCCAACTGACTCCAATAGTGTTTTCTTTCTTTTCTTCATATATGGAAGTAGTGAGGGCCCAGCAACTGTTTGGTTACCAATATTGTTCCAAATATATTATTTTGTGTTCAACAGCATGAAGGAATCTCATACAGGTTTAGAACAACATTCATTTTTCGGTGAACTATAATGCAGCCTAATATAGCTGTTGTTACCATTTGTGTCAATAATGTAAATCAAACATCAGAAAGAAAATTACTTGCTGTCCTTTACTGAATCACTTTTGTAAAATAAATAAGAATGAATGTATATTGAATTTATACAGTGAAGACTATTCAGTCTATTTTCACATTTTCTTTATACAATATATTTATTATTCAGTGCTTTAAGTTTTTCAAGTAGGCCGTTTTTTATGATCTTTGTTCTGTTGTAGCCTAATTTGTGACTGTTTACTTGTCTTCAGTAAGCATATTTTTACTTAGGCTAGTATTATTTTTTTGTGATCTTGAAATTGGTAACAAATTATGAAATTTCAGTGTGATATGGTATAAAAATCCTATTTATATAAATATATATATATACATATACATACATATAAAAAAATATATTTATCTAAATTTAGCTAAAGGCGCCTTTGATATTATTTTCATCTAAACCACTAGATGGCACAAAAACGTGGCGTAGCACTTTCCAAAGCATCAGTTTTTCAAGATGCATGTGCATATTTGTCTGATCTTTGACGCGATCGCGCGCAGCAGTGCAAAGTTGATTCTGTGCTTACTTGATCTAATATTTTATGTTTTTAAAAATGTTGTAGATTTAAGTAGCAAATGAGAATCGCTAAAATTAATGCATATATTTTGAGACAGGTCTTCTTTATGATTTTCAGTTAAGTCATAGCCCCGGGGCCCAGTGCAGACTTAATGCGGCCCTGCCACTTCCCTATTAATATAATAGGCCCAATATTACCACCCAAGCAAACAAAACTATTTCTTAATCAGTGTAAACCGGTACAGTGTTTTCTATCGCAATAAGCGCTTGCATTCAGTCAAAAAAAAATCGAATGTAGTTCTTAATTTGTTTGAGAACTGAGAAAGACCATTCCATTAACAGGCGCGGCGACGTGACCACATAACCACTTCGGGAGTGCATTATTATAGCCTAAGCCTACCATTGCACAATTGCAGTCAAGCGGTTTTTTTCTCTAAAATGCCTGTCTATTATGTAAAATTGCAGTCATCCTAGAAATATGTACACCTCCAGAAAACAAAAACATTAAGAGAGAATGGCGAATAAATTATATTTAGGTGAAGTTCTGTGAGCATGCTACAACTGTCTCTCTTCCTCCTCCTCGCCCTTTAGTTTTTCCGACCCTCCCAAGTGTGCCTGTGCCTTGTAACATGTGAATGCTGCGAAGATGCTGTAGCCTACAGTCAGCAACCTAACAACCTTAACTGGCCGAAGATGATTTTGAAAAATAACACGGTGGAGCGAAGCGTTGTGTGTGTTAGATTAATAACAATTTCAAGCGGAAATTTCAACAAAATCAACACCTCACTTCACTTCACACAACCACAGAGCACACAAGCAATTAAAACCATAATTATCAAATCTACACCCCCCCAAAAATTTGTTTAGAGTCGCTCTCCGTGTTTTGGAAGAGGATCATCACCTCTGAACCTGAAATCTCCTTTGCACTTTGTAATGAACATTCTACGGGGTGATTTTGGAAAGTGGCCCCATTTGATAAGCAATTCATGATGTGACGTAATTTGGGTTAGCTACGTAACATAAGTTTAACTAACGAAAGTTTATTTGATCTTTATCAGTAAACCGGAGCCTGAGGTAGGCTATTGCCATTTTAAAATGGCAAATACGTCTTTAATTCCTCTATATGCCTATATAAGATTATCATGCCAGTCACGACTTTCAAATACAAAGCAGGTAAACTGCCACAAGCAGTTGTGTCGTCAACTATATGTTTTATTTTGTGTACTTTTCAGGGTTGAGGATAAGAATAAAGAAAAATGTGCGATAAGTGGTCTTGGCACACAGAGGGCGCTCTCATCATTGCATTACGGCAGTGATGCGAAATGTGCAACATAATTAATTTATATACAATATTTGATCACAGCATATTTTTAAATCATCTTGCATACAGTCACGCTAAATGTATATTGTTAAGCTGATCGACAAGAGGGTCGAATAAAGATGAAATTGTTTCTACGTCAGTTGAAAATATAGGCAATGTAAGCGATGCAAAATCTAATTATTTCTTTGCAAAACCTAATTAGGCATTAAAAAAGGTTAACGCCAGCGCCTGAAACCGTTTTTGTTTAATAATCCCATTACTGACGGCTCATCATGTATAAAATGGCGCAGAAGGACACAATAAACTGCCACAAGCAGTTGTGTCGTCAACTATATGTTTTATTTTGTGTACTTTTCAGGGTTGAGGATAAGAATAAAGAAAAATGTGCGATAAGTGGTCTTGGCACACAGAGGGCGCTCTCATCATTGCATTACGGCAGTGATGCGGGCAAATGTGCAACATAATTAATTTATATACAATATTTGATCACAGCATATTTTTAAATCATCTTGCATACAGTCACGCTAAATGTATATTGTTAAGCTGATCGACAAGAGGGTCGAATAAAGATGAAATTGTTTCTACGTCAGTTGAAAATATAGGCAATGTAAGCGATGCAAAATCTAATTATTTCTTTGCAAAACCTAATTAGGCATTAAAAAAGGTTAACGCCAGCGCCTGAAACCGTTTTTGTTTAATAATCCCATTACTGACGGCTCATCATGTATAAAATGGCGCAGAAGGACACAAACTTTCCACTTGTTAAAGTGAATCTCCCAGAAAAAGACAAGACAAACTCTACATTAGCCCACTGTTAGGATATGACAGGATACCAAACGGAAAGGCGCATCACGGCACTGTAAGTAGCTAGTACGTTTTAACGTTTTAAATGTATACCTTTTTTAACTCTCACATTCTTAAATTCTCTTATATGAACTGAAATCTGTTGGATATGTTGTCTAATGCTGAATGTTACTCGGTTTTAGCGACCGCTGAGTGCTGTGCAGTGTTTTTTCCTCTGAGATCACTGCACTGCCCGAACCATCAGCCTACGTGGCAGAGCAACTGCGAATAGTTGTTATTCTCAGAGGATTCACAGTGTTTAACGGCAGCTCATATTGATAAAGAACAGATTTGTATAGATATCTTGCAGTGAGTGGTACAAAACGTAACAAACAAACAAAGGGTCAGACTATATTGTAATGCTTTGATTTTGCTGTTGAATGAATTGCGCACAATATATTGGTTTATTCTGCACTGCGTCACGTGAACGCATTTTTAGATAAACATTGTATTTCATATAAACCGTGTAGGCTATTTATTTTGAAATGACCAAATTCGAGAACATATGAACTTGGACCATTTATTACCGTTTTATCTCAATTCAAAGCAGATGTAATGACTAAAATGTATGCATTAATGTTCTTGGCGTAGTCTCTGGAAAAAGAAACCAGCGACGAAGTAAAGCATTTTCGTAAAACCGAAGCAATTACCAGGGAAACCCTTTCACTTTTCCACCCTTAACCTTTCCCTATTTCGAAACGGATCCATCACATCTGACGATGGGCTTTCCGTTCAATCTGCATAGAAGCTAAAGCTCAACAAAAGAGACGGATTGACATCTCAGAGTCAAAGACTGTGTGTAAAGACAGAAATCAAAGACTGCAGTCAAAAAGAATGTGCTTGTTATCGAAAAAGAAGACTGTATTCTCTCCGCAGCTGTGTATCGAACTTAGAATAAAGGAATAAAACAAACAGGATCAGAAATAGAGCGAAACAAACGTAATTCTGGACAAGCGAAGAGAGGGGACAAAAGAAAAAAAGGGATGCAGAAAATCGACTTTTAAAAGACTTCTTTTAAATTATTGATGAAAAGAAACATCGCATAACTATGAACGCGCGGGTTTAAAATGCAGTACGATTTTATGGCCGTACAACATTAGAAAATAGTTAAATACTTTATTTTTTGTTTGTGATACAAATTACAAATCAAACTGTAATTTATTAAACGGCTGATTTTGGAATTTATAAAGGCCATATTTCGCGTTTTTTACCGGCTCTGCGCGGCTCTTAACACAGGTTTTTTAAACATTAAATCAGACTTACGGGAAGAGTATTCTGCATTATTTTTGTTTTACTTAGTGGACCTGGTTCCGCTAAATGGGATAATGACTGTCACCCCAAATTACCGAGGCGTTTCAAAAATTTCAGGATGACATGAGCTATTGTCACTGCAGTGATCTTTAGGTTGCACTCAAACTAGAATTATAGGATGCATAGCCTAATAAAAACGAAAATGTTAGAATTTTAATTCGGATGTGTATTTGGATTTAAAAAATAGGCAATACATTAAGAAGTAAAATATTTGCATTATCATTTAGTTATTCAGGTATTATGACATAAAAATGTATTAGCTTAATAAAGTGAAAATGGTATGTTTACCTTTCCTAGGTTTTTATCATCTCATCTCACTGATAATGTTACAAATAAGTTGGGTGATTTTGAATGATAAACCGCTAATATTCTAATATACAGTGGCAAATATCAAATTTAAAAATGATATCATTACAAGATAAATTGAACTACATCTAAATAACAGTACAAAAATAAATAAATAACACTTCAGTAGTTAATCAATAAGTATCATACTGAATACCATTTCTGAAATAAGCCCAATATCAGGAAAAACAAGCACATACCGCAAACTAACGCGATGGTGCACAGACAAAATAACCCTCCTAAATATATTAATTGTCATCAATGAATAAGAGCCAAACTATTGAACAGAAGGAAAAATTGTCAGCAGAACAATAAACAACCGCTACCTTGACCAGAAATTAAAGCATGACAAAGATGAACATTTCACAACAAACCTAAGTAAGCCGTATATATGTTAGATTGGTCAGTCATTGATAAGTATTCTCTATATGTGCTTTATTAACCGTTTAACATTTGAGTTAATCGGTTTATATTGTTTTCCTGAAAAGTATGTGTTTGTCGTTTTGGATAAAATTCGAGCATATGTATTTTATGAGTCGTTTTCCCAAGCTAAATAGAGACATCAAATTAAAAATGAGTTATTGACAGGTTGAGGGAAATAAGCCAAGGCCGAGTTCTGCACACAAAGAAGCACTTTTATAACTGCCCCGTGGAGAATTTAATGTCAAGAGGACCATAACAGTATCGTTATTAACTATCAACTACAATCTCAGAATGACTTAATCAAACACAAGGAGCTCGAGTGGGAGTACGGATGTAATAATGGCTTTAAAATATGACGAAATTATTTCCCGTCATTGCAGAAAACAAATTGAACATTTATTGCATATATATTAAAAATTATACGCTGGTGCGTGGAGCTCATGTCTCCTTTATTGAGGCGCTCAAAGGTGAATCCTCTGAGGAAGCATTTTTTTTCTGTCTTGTTAGTCCCACTGGAGAATGTTGCAAAATTGCCTTGAATCTGCTAAATTGATTCAAAAAATAATTCATAACCTATGTGTGAAGAACAAAAACCTCACCCTTTTTAATGAGCTGACAAGTGCATTTCGCGTGAGTCTTAAAAACTGGGCTACGTCGTGCTTTTGCTTCTGTTCATAGCCTTAAAATAATACAACCAGGACATAACTGGTAGTCTTGTTTATTTGGCCTGCGTCGCAATCTAAAAATTTAAAATAAAAGAAACCTTTCAAACTTATGATTGGCTTCCTAAACATAACGATTATGGAGATACAATGCTTGCATTGTGGATTAGTTCTGAAAATAGCGCAGACACCCGTCGGCATGGCGAAGAGGCCTGTTCTTTGTCTCTGATGGTAGATGAATGGTTGGTCACCCACATGATTCGTTTGCACTATTAAATTGTCAAAAAGAAAGGATTTCCCTAATAATGGTTTTCATGAAGAGTTATGGAATGTGGCGTTTCTGGGTACGGACGTGAGGACTAATAAGGGTTAAGAGGGGAGGGGCAATGCCCAAGGTCACGCAGAGTTTTCATCAATGATTATGCGTTAACCTCTCTGTGTGGTCAGCGAAGTTGCACGTTGTTTATTCCTGCGCAGAATAGACCTAACTCTGCTCTAAACAACCTGTCAGTGGTGATCCCCATGTTCAGGTGTGTTTGGTTAAGCAAAATCTTCTTTGAAGCCAATATCTAGGAACAAGATTGCGTGCTCTAGTCTGTCGTTTGACATCTTATCATGTATAATCATCATTGCGTTTAGTGGCAATTGTGTGATATTCCGCTGATATTTTAAATAATAAATTTCGGCTCCACCTTTTTATGTAATTACCGGTTCAATTGTCATAATCTGCGGACACTTCGTATAACACCGAGAAGTGTCGCATGTAAAACTCTCTTTGCTCAAATCCACAACGTGTGTACATTTTATTTTTTTCTACCAACGTATATTCTAGTTTTGTGTAAAATGATAACAGCTCGGATCAACCTATTCTTCTCTAACAAAAATAGTGTGTTGACTTGAACACTCGGCCCCTTTGTATGCATTGTGTTGCTGACCTCAGCTGAAGATTTATGTATTTTTTATATTAAATTCCGTCTGTCATTAACACTGCTCTCTTGTTGACTTTTCTTGACCCACCGACCCGTTCACCAAACTTTCCCATATTTAACGCTGGACCCCTCCTCTACTTCTTTTGGGTCATTCGCCTCATTTAGCTGCCACGTTGAACGCGTTGCCCATTTTTGGCATGTGCTGTTTGCTCTGTTCTTGAACTTCAGTGCATTACACAGGCCATGTCCCCCTCCTGTACTTTGAACTCTAGATCTTCCCCTGAGTAAAAGCCTTGTCCTACAAGTCTCCCCATGGCTGCCCAGCTTGCTAATTAGTTAAACAAACGCATCCCCTAATGATTCCCTGGGCCGGCTGGGCTGGAGTCGTTTTGTTCGGCTCAGCTTCCGCTGGCGAGGGTCTTTGCTTGTCCTGTTAGAGACTTGGCCTTTCTGACCCAAACTAACGGCGGGCTAAAAGCTGCTGGACGGCCCTGTCCGAAGGTCCATCCCCCACCAGGCCAAAGGCCACAGGGCCGAGACGGACTCGGAATGCCCACCAGCTGTTAACGGTGACAACCACGACAAAGCGGCCAGCAGCCGAGAAACATGTCGTTGTCATCCGATCTATATATTTGTTTTCGTTTTTTAATTATCTGCTTCTTTTTAGATTCGTAATATTTACGAAAGTTGTTGGGAGTATACACGGGGCTTTTTTTCTGTTGGCAGATTCTCCTAATAGCCACAATTTGACGTCGCCTTAATGCTGGGCAAAAAAATATCCTTTCAGTTTTCTTTGCAATGTTTTGTCATTTGACCGCGCTGTGTCTGTGCGCTCCGAGGAGGTCTGGACAGAAATGGATACTAATTGCGGGAACTGTAACACTGCTGGTCGCTACAGTGCCTCGGGCGATCCCCAGACCTGCTCGTCAGCAGTTAATTGACAAGGGCTTGTCTGTTTTTGAGAGCAGCTGGTCCTAAGCACTGGCACACAAACGCAATCTTGACACGGCCTCTATTCGCCTGGAGGAGTCTGACGAAAAACGCTGTTAAATAGAGGAATATTTATTAAAACTCCCTTTGGGTGTCGCGAAGTAAGATATTTCCGATTTTGCCCTCACTTTGCCACCCTTATTAATAATGGAGGGCAGTAGCTAATTTAGCAGGTGACATTTCTGCTGTTCTGGGGTGCGTTTCTCAAAAGCAACTATGGTCGCAAGTTCCGTCGTTACCAATAGTGTTCAATGGAACTAGCGACCATAGCTGGCTAACGATGCTTTTGGGAAACGCAACCCTGGATGATTGGCAAACAAGCACGAAAATTGCAAACCAATGACCAAAATATACAGTGCTCAAATTCTCTGACTCAAATGGCGCAATGACCTTTATTTTGATGAAGCCATATAATTTTGATTGTAGCGTATTCCACATCATCAGATTCATCTTCCACATAAAGCAACCCTAATGCCCAATAAAATGTAATCATATCATCTAAATATATTGTCTTGAGGCGCCATATAGTGACTTGAATTTTAAGCGCGGACTTTAAAAGGAACACTCTGAAGTCCATCGTGTTAATAAAAAGGCCTTTCTTGAGTTTTGAGCCATATACTGCAGGGCTGTGTTTTGACGAAGTCAACAGACACTGAGGTGGTATTGTTTGCTTATAAAATGGAGAGAGTTTTTCCAACTTTCCCACTGCCTGCCCGGATGAATGTAAAGAAATCCTTTTCTGTCCGCTTTTACACTGAAATCGCGATTTTTTCGTGTATTCTCACGAAGCGCCCCCCTTATGTCACAATAACAATGCCTGGAGTGAAGCACCCCGTAGGAGCTCCACAGTTGGGGATCTCTGGGATTGTTTTAGACATCTTTAGATTTCATCAATCAAAATGACTGCAGTTTTCCATAAAAATGCTGAATTTAGGACAAGGTCTGAGAGAGCTAGGTAGAAAATGCGACGCTGTCTCGATCGATGATAAATGGCCATCCTTTGACTCAGTAAACAGAGAAATACGTGCTTGAGCTACTTGTCCTGCAGGTTTTATTTTTTATGAATAAAAAGAGTTGACAGTGACATAGGAGCTCGTTTGGATTGTATCATTGTTTTTAAGACTGCAAAATCATAGTATAGTTTTTAGTGAAAGCATCAAGTCTAATATTAGCTTTAGCCTGTATTTCAAGAGAAACTAATACTCCTTCAAACTTACATGTATAGTAAACACATGAAAGTCCGTTGAAAAATGTCAGCAACGTGCAGCGAAAGAGGCACTGGAAACAATTAATTTGACAGTATTTTTTCGAAGGGTAAAATAAAATAAAGCGTTTCCTTTTAAAATTTGTAGAAGGTTATGCTTGAGGGATATATAGTCTCTTGCTTCCCGTAGGGTAGCAGGCCTTAATGTGGCACCATTTTAACATGTTGCTTGGTTGGCGAAGATGCGCTAATCGAAGGGTCCCCAAGCAGTGAATTATCAGTAAACGTACCCGCTCATATTAATTTGGTATGCAATTATCTAGTCAAAAGCTTAATGTTGTAGCCTATAGCAGGAATCGGGTTTAAGAGAGTTCTGTAAATGGCCGCTTGAAATCTATATCTAAATAAATGAGAGAAAGAGAGAGATTAAGGAACATTGGTTAAAAAATAGTGCACTCTGCCCATATTATTCAGGGGGAAAAGAAGTGTTAAAATGCGCGTTTATTGCGTTTATTGTTGGATTGCAACATTTGCATACAATGAATGGGGAAATCCAGTTCTTATTACTTTATTGATCATTAATACTTGTTGAGAAATAAACCCTTAAGTGAAATCATTTGTTCTGAAAGAAAGGCATCTAAGGTCTGAATTGACCTTGTCGACTTGAAGAATTGTTTAATTTTGGTTCTTGGTTGGAGTACGGTGGGCATTGGATGCTAATAGAGATCTAATTGATGGGTGAAGTGGCGTTTCTGCTCTTATTGCGCCCCGGCGTCTGCTGTAAAATAGAGCCATAATCGGATTGAGGTATTCCTCCAGGAGACGAGTGTGAGCCTACGGCCAGGGGGAAAATCGTTATTAAAAAAGTTAGGCGCAGAGAGAGAAGTTCGACATACTGTTGAGGCCTGATGAAAAAGGGGGAGAAAGTTATATCATCGACAGAGCTGACGAGATATCATTCTCCATCCGTAACCAGTTTTACCATTGCTCTAGACGAGGTGTTCTGTTTAAAGTTGTTTTTGATTTTAACGGAGAAATAAAAAAATTCTAAGACCTAATTAATTGGTTTACTGTAAAACACCTTATCCTCTACGATAACGAAAGATCTTAAAATATATTCTAAAACACAATAACCTACATGTGCATTAGCTGTAAAATATTATTTAAAAAAAGTATGAATTAGCTTACTTACAGTTATATTTATACATTTAATAAGGTAATGCGTATATATTTACATTCAAGTTTATTAAATAAAAACCCTAACTGACCTTATCATTTATGGGAAAATAGGCGACCATGAGATAAGTTTAGATTTCTTCATTTTTTAAATAGTTTCTTCTTGGTTTAGTCAGTGTTGTAGTTGTCTGGGCTACATATGAGTGTTTTATATTTAGTTTATCGCATTGTTTTAGTGTCGTGTGTTACCCCGATAATGTTCATTATTTTGGATTTTTGTTACACCTTTTTTATTGTTAACCATAGTTGCTTTGCTTAATTATAATGAACTCCGCGTCATCGTGTGCCCTTCAATTGTTTTACAGTGGCGATCCGATTTTAATAGTCTAAATAGGTAACAGTGTAACAGTGTATACTGTACATTATACAATGGAATTGCAGTTAGGAACTGTAATATGTAATCAAAATGCGTTCTGGTAGGCAAATTCTTGTAAATGATTAGTCCTAGCAACCACAGCTACCAGGTTTATACCTTAAATTGAACAAAAATGTTGTAATGTGTAAAAAGGGATTTAAACACGTTGTTTAAAAAGAGAAATTGCAAAATAATATAAGCTTAAATATAATCATATAAGCAAATTAAAAAAAATTATGCAAAAGCTTACCAGCAACGACACACCACAGAGCCTATGTGTGGTGGCCAGTTAACATTTGTCTGGTTTGATTTTGGTTAAAACAAACAAACAAACAAACAAATACCGCTAAAAATAACCTGCTGGGAACTCTGGTCATAAAAAGCGCAGTGCAGTTTTTTTTTAATCCGCATCCTAAAACAGAAAAATGTTACGATCACAGTGAACTGTCTTAATTTTTCTAAATGTTTGTATTTCGAGACTTCATTGAAACATTTCAGAAC
Organism: Sinocyclocheilus grahami; assembly: GCF_001515645.1. Taxonomy (NCBI): domain Eukaryota; kingdom Metazoa; phylum Chordata; class Actinopteri; order Cypriniformes; family Cyprinidae; genus Sinocyclocheilus; species Sinocyclocheilus grahami. Next base: position 110,668 of record NW_015506995.1, read on the forward strand.
AAATGCGCGATTGATTTGAGTGATCAGTCTTATAGTAAACATTCTCTCTGTCTCTCTTTTCTCCTATAGAGATGGTTGAAGCCTGTCTGTGCTCTGAGCTCGCCCTCACAGGCGGATGATTGATGAGGGATGGGGGCAAGGCCGAGCACGCACAGCATAAAGACCCATACACGGCTTAATAAAGCCGGGCCTGAGCGGGGACCGGGCGCGCTCAATAGACGTCGGCGCGAGTAGATTGAGGCCAACGGCAGAGAGGAAGGTGCTCTGTTGTCCCATAATCCAGTTAGCCATTGAGCCACCAGCCGTCTGCAGCACGATAGAGAGCAGTAGCGAAAGATGGCCGAGGAGAGCAGAGGACAGAAAGGCTGGGCAGCCCAGAGGGGGGGTTTAGGAGAGAAGCACAGCTCGCAGCCCCTGCTGAGAAAGACAGAGCACAACAGAGTGAAAGAAAAAATAAATAAATAAAGCGAGCACATTGCAGTCCCACATTAATCAGGCACCCTGGAACAAACGGCAAAAGTGAAGATTGAAATAAAGTAGATTTATTCCTGTACACAAACAAAAATAATTGATAAACATAGATTCTCATTTAATTTACAGATAAAGGTTTGTTTTATGAAAACAATGATTATTATTATTATTATTATTAATATTATTATTATTAATAAAGAACTAAGTGGGCATCCTGTTTTTATGTAAATCATTATCACCAACACATTTATTATTATTATTATTATTATTATTATTAAATAATTTACATAAATGCACAATTGCAACCTAAACCATGGAATGATAAACCAATAGAGAAAAATATTTTTCCGCAATAGTATATACTAGGACGTAATATTTTCACTTTCCACTGCAATTTACAAAGGGAGAAGTATATCCCAACAGCTTAATGTGAACATGAATAGGCGCCATCAGGATCCATCATAAGAGCTCTATACGTGGCCTGCACACCATGTTCTCTGCTCCTCTCCACCTCATCCTTTACAAACACAGCATCAGTTAAAAACACAATTAGTATACCCTAAACCCCTGCCAGGAGTGCCTTTCATCCAGCCAAGGCCACAGACAAGGTATCCTGCAGAACTGCCTTGTTCCTGGAGGCCAAATAGACAGAGAGAGTGATGGAGAATTAGAGGGATGAAGCACTTACGCTGCACTCTGATGCCTGCTGTGATTCTCAGCAGGTTTTTCACAACAGCTTTCATCCTTGGTTTTTAATTTAGTTTTTCAGTACTTTTTCAAGAATTCTCAAGGTTTGTTTAAACGATGAATACTGTCTTAATTATTGATCACTTTTGTGCTTAAATGTACAAATATATGCTGAGACATATTTGTTTACAACCTCATAGTGTGCAGAAAACTGAAATGTGTTATCATGTTGCAGTATGAGTCACTTATATTCCAGCCCAGTGATTCTCCAGAAGTACTGGCAAAGATTTTGATTTTGTTGGTATTTATTTTACTTTCATTACATTTCGGTTGAACATATTTTGCAATGTAACACCCCTGTCAGAATATTTCACAATAAAGAACAATATTAAAAGTTTCACCTCATGAAGCCTTTTGTTTTAGCCCCAATACGTTCAAAATCACAAAAGCTGAGGTGGTTAACAGGTTGAAGGTTGGTTCTGTATGTCTCCATGTATTTGTGATTAGATCAAGGGTGGGAAGCCATATTTGGAGCCACAGGATCTTGTTAATTCAATTCCAACTTGGGTTTTAATTGCTCAATTGAAGTCATAATTTATCCATAGGAATCCCTTTCACCTGTTCTCTAAGATTTGATTCATGGTTAATGTTTCTTAAGCTGTCCATTCATTTCATATAGAGCTGATGAGGTTGATGCTGCTTGCAAAAGAATTGCACTGTTGCTATGGTACCCATCTCAAGCTTTATGCAATGTTTGTGGTTAAACACTAAAAATATTTTTTTAAACATATACAGATTTTTCAGCCTCCACTTAAAATCATACAGACATGCTAGCACGCATATAAAAAAGACACGAAAATTAAATAATGTGCCCCCCCCCTCAAAAAAAAATTAAAATAAAATAAAGGTTCCAAAAGTTTTTTTTCTTGCAGGTTCCCCAAAGAAACTTTCAGTGAAGCCATTCAGTTGGATCAATTCTTTCTTTCTTTTTTTTATTTTCTTTCTTTCTTTTTGGTATAAAGAACATTTTAAAAATGTAAAGAACCTTTACCCACTACAAAGAACCATTTATGGAATGGAAAGGTTTCATGACTACTAAAGGTTCTTCAGTTAATCATCAATGCCAATAAAGAACTAGTATATACTACTAATAATTAGCACTCTGATAAATATCCTGCAATTGCATAATAGTTTAAATAATTGCAATTTTTTAAACTCAATATTGAATCAATATTCAACAGAGTTCAGTATTACAGCACCTCACCTTTACTGTTACTAATGTAGAATAATCATAATAACTTGTCAATTGTACCAAAAAACAACAAAACATTCATGCAAATCACCAATGAGAAAACTACTAAAATTTAGATTTCCCTTTCAGAATGAATTCAGAAAGAATTCATAAGCTATATATTGATAGAGCATCTTTGCGAAAACATACCACTTCTGGGATATGAAATGCAAGACAGACGGGAAAGAGAGAGAGGCCTCGGCCTCATGTGGGAGTGTCCGCAAGCAAGAGAATAATCACAATGTAATCAAATTGCCCTGTTTGATAATGGACGGCGGGAAAACGAAGAGGAATTCCAGGCAAATTTGTGCAAATAAAAAAAGATTCCTCCTGACATGATGTGCCGGTGAGAGCCAGGATATAATGAGGTGTAATTTGTCTAAGAGCATCCTCCCCCCACTTGCCTTCTCCCAGCCGCTGTATTCTACTTAAGAATCAGAGTTCATTTCACGGACTGCCTATCATTCACTCTCTCCTGTCTCCCTGCCAATGAGTTAGACTCGCCTCAAAGTATGTACAAGTTCTTTCTGTGTGTGTGTTTTGAACTGAGCCTCATCCATTTCAGGTGGATGTTGCAACAGAGAGCAATATATGGAGTTGTGAAGTATGAGTTGCACTGCTGGCGGGAATGATGATACAGTCAACATGTGGGGGTATGTGTGTGTGTACGGGCTCCTCAACCGTATATATTTCTGCAACATAAGCAGCTGCACTCAGTCTCTCTGCCGGTGAGATGACTCTTCCTCTCCTGAGGGGAGAATTACCTACCACCAGCCAACGCTTCCCCCTTGCCATCCCTCACAGCTCCCATAAATTATTGGAGATTTTCATATTTCAGATTTCATCTACATTCATCTAGCACAGCTGGGTGGCACTGGGCAGGGCTGATGGAGGAGGAGGAGGGAAACAGGGCGTCAGAGAGGAGAGCTGAACGTTTGGCAAGCTGGCGGTGGGGCCCCTGAGATGGCTCTAATTGAATTGTGAGGCCCTTGATTAGATTAGCCTTGCGGCAGCTTGCTGCCAATCTGAAGTATGGGTGCCTTCCATCCTACTTAACCCCTCTGGCCCACCCCACTACACACACACCCACAGCGGCCGACACGCACCGTGCCGAACAGTCAGCCAGCCAGCCAGCCAGACGAAGTGCTCCCTATACTTTTAGAACATCAGAGTTGGCTCTTTTGTGATTTTTCTTTCTCTTTATCGTTCCTTGTAAAAGAGGCAATCTTTCACCGCCATGTCCTACTACTGGAACACCCACCCCATGCGAGAGTCACTACTGCTGGCCCTGAATTAATCCAGTTACTCTGAGTTGTTTGTTTTTAATTTAGGAGTGTGTGTATATGAGCATCATCTCTTACATGTTTAGTAACTACAGTCAATATTTACTGTAATACACACACACACACACACATACACACACACACACATATATGTTTATATACATATATATATATATATGTGTGTGTGTGTGTGTGTGTGTGTGTGTTATATGCTATACTACATGAATAACTGAATAACTATGTAATCTTATATTCAGAATTAAAGGTTATTAAAAATCCCACGTCAATGTAATCTAAAAAGCCCTGATTCAGACCTGATTGAATCAACTGTGCTGTTGAATATGATCTATTGACTTTTTTTTTCCTCTAGAAGATCATGTATGTTTTGTATTTGTATTTTGTAACATGCATATTTTGTATATGTATTTTTTTCTGTAAGTGGATCATATATTTTTATTTAACAAAATACTAGCTGCTCACTGTCATAGTGTGTCATAAAATATGACAATATACCTCTGTACTAGCTGTATTCTTCTGTTCTCTCTATGTGCTCGCCTATCTATAACTTCATCTCATGGCCTCGCTGTCGTCACCTTCCTTCTGGAACAGCCTGGCTTCCCTCATGCCACACTGGTGCCCTGAGTGGATGGATAAGGTAGATGAATATGCGCTGTTGTACAGAAAAGAGAAATCATGTTGTGATGCAATTATCATCTATTGTACCCTGTAATTCTATCAGGTCTCTGTTTAACAATAATCTCATGTAGAATGTCTGGGGCCAGGTCCCTTCTCTCTCTCTATTGTTCTCTACTCCACTGAAAAGCCCAATCCAATTGAAGGCTGCGCTATTGGATTTTTCTCTGTAGAATAAACTGGAATCATATTTTTGCAGGAAATTATCAATACATCTTTCCCAGGGAACTCGAAGAGACACACAGATAAAGCGAAGTTCGTGGAGAGGAGGACGAAGGGATGATCGAAAGGGGCAGAGGTTGAAGGGAAGCATGGGAATGGCTGGTGTCTGAGGAGCTGGTTTCAGTGCATATGTTTGCAGAGCAGGAGCAGCTGATATTTGAAGATTAAAAGAAATTAAATAGAGACAAAGAGAAAGATAAACACTATTGTGAGAGGACAATTTCTTGCCAAAATGCTGAAAAAATTTATAAAAATAAACAACAGCAACTGTGATTATCATTGCACGCCTTTGAAAATATTAAGCATTTAGGAGTCACACTAATGTTGTGATCACAGTAGCATGTTCCTCTGAACATTTTGACAAGCTTTTATGTACTCAGTAGAACGTACTAGAGTCATTATTCAATAACAACATTTATGTGACACCTAGATGCTTAATATTTACAGAACATTTTCTTTTACTGGATTTAAAATATTACTCAAACCTATAGTTTAATTTCATGGAAATTAAGAATAAGAACTTATGACGATATTAAATCTTGTAATGGTAATATGTGTAATAAAATAGAAAAATGCAAGTCTGAAGCATTTTTATTAGTGATCTCAGACTTTTTCTTTTGTGTACATAAGGGAGCACTCTTCAGTCCCCTCACCTGTTCAGAAGAGAGCGTCTGTCTCCTTCTGGTCTGTTGCCGCTCCAGACAGACCCAGAGTCATCCATCCATCCCGCCATGCTACCCTCTCCCCACTCTCTCACTTTTCATAATTATTAAATTACGCTCTGTGGCTCCCATTAAAAGAGGGACATTTTCTTCTTAACCACCTGCTCATCCCCCACCACCATGCGTTTTACACCATCAATCTCTCAGCGTTACCGGACCCCTAAAAGCTTTCTGAATCCTCTATAATGGGGAGGCAATGTGGGGTCAGTATCATAGGGGAAGGGGGATGCTGGTCATTTTGTATGTGTATGTGTGTTGTGATGCCTCAGCACTAGTAGTCTTGTGGTGGTGTGTGTGCGGTTGGTCATTCTATCTGTGTGAGGTATTGTTTAGGATTGCTGGGCACACTAGGTCACTATGTGACCCCACAAAAGACAAATGAAGGGGTGCAGTAAGAACACACAAACCCACCCAGTGGGTTAGTTAGTGTTCTGCCCCAAAGGGTTGTTTGCTGGGGCACAGTAGGGCAAGACATTAACCCACAGTCACACCAGCTAAACAAGGCTAGAATTAAAACAGTGATCTATCGATCGATCGATCGATCGATCGATCGATCGTCTGTCTGTCTGTCTGTCTGTCTGTCTGTCTGTCTGTCTGTCTGTCTATCTATCTATCTATCTGTCTGTCTGTCTGTCTGTCTATCTAATCTGTCTATCCATCTAATCTGTTTGTCTCTCTGTCTATCTAAGTCTATTTAAATCAAAGCATCATATGTCATGTCTCAATATCTATTGAGAGTTAAAGGGTCAATTCACAAACGTTAAAATATTCTGTATTTCAATAGTAAAACCACAAGATAGAGTGCATTTTAACATGATTTTAACCTTTTATGTGTAAAATTATAATTGTACAGCTTTTTTGTATAATTTTACAACTATGCTGCCATGACACTGAAATGCCATAAACCCTAAAACAGCTGCAAAAGATTTAAACACCAAATTTTAATAGAAGAATTAACGTAAGTGCTTTTATAAAATATGCATTACATTTCTGCTCCAAAAATGGTTACTTTCACTTCCATTGTGCCTCACTGTAACTATCATTTTTGTTTATTTTTATTTATAAAAACAAGGGATGAGCCAACATTTTTTTGGGTTCACAAAAACTGTCGAGTGAATTTACAGTTGCTTTGGTGCATTTCTCAGATCAGAAATTAAATTCTCAAATCTACTTGTTCAACCTCCACATCATCTAAATGAATCCACATCATAAAAGCAGTTTTTCATTTTTTTGACCAAGTTGCGATTGTTTTGGAACATTCAAGCAATTGATTATGTACATTTGTCTGTGGTTTCCTACATTATCAGTTGCTAATGTCATGCTTCTCAAAATTTACCATATAGTTCTCTGTGCAATAGTCTCATGCCACAAAACATCTAGGCATTAGTCCATCGTATAAGTCATTAAATGCAAAATGGTTGATCTAGTTGTCATAAACTCTCAAGCATATTTTCTACACATTTCTATTAGACTTTTTGTAAATTTGCCATGATTTGTACTGGTGAATCTTGACTTTCACTAATGAAGAGAATGTAGATCATCTAATGATAAACCAGTTCTCTGAAATAGCTCAAAGGTGCATCTCATGAACCTTCAATGGGAAAGAATATATAGACAGAGGACAACACAAGAGTTACAAATTCTGACAATGGATATTTCATCGCCGTTGCCCTGGAACCAGTAGCTCTCTGGCCGATGCCATTTCAACCACGCCTTCTGCTTTTGGTCAGGTTGAAGCCAGTCTCATCCACATATATGAAGTTGTGAGATAGTTCACTTGACTCCAATTCCATGTTGCATTGCAAGGGAAGATATTCGTTGGGATGTAGATGAGAATCTGTGGTGCCTGCAAAAGCAAAGTTCTGCCTAAGGGGTGTTTCCTGTGTTTGCCTTTCTAATTTTGGATTTTCACTTTCGTATATCTTCCCATACATCTTTTGTATATCACAATGACGTTGTAATGTGTTTTTTTGTGTGTGTGTGTGTCAGATCACTAGTAAAGTGTAACTGTGAATCCTATCCAGTCTCTTTCAATCAATATCCCAAATACAGTAATGTGTAAATTTGTACTTTTGAAATGGATATATGGCATACATAAGAAGTGCAGCCTTCTGCATTTCAATACAGTAACAGTCATCCAAGCTGTTGCCATCATTTACATCAGGTAATACTAACAGAGTGCACTGTAATATTGACAGCATGACTAAGCATTTTGACTATCTTGTTTGTGAACAATGACACAAGGACTTTTCATTCTGATGGCACTGATATGTTCATTGACATAAATATGTACTTTTGAGACATGAACTAAAGATTTTGAGTAAGTTACAGGCTTTTGCAGGTAATCCATTGTGTGGTGCTGTTTGTATGAATTGTTTTGAGAAATGCACATACTTCTTTGCAAATATTAAGGATGATTCAAGAAATGCACCAAAGCGACTGAGAAAAACTGTAACTTGTACTGAACCCAGAATATTCTTTTCAATTTGTGAATTTAAAAAGTATACGTATGTACATTTAAACTGTCTGTTTGAGTATGTATTGTTGAATTTACAGATTTTCTGCTTGACCTGTCTAGTATTTGTGAACATAGGTACAGTAGCATGGATCTGTGTATGCGCATGTGTGTTGTGATTGTGTGTGTGTGGGGTGTAATCACTGTGTCAGCACAGATGGAAGACTCTATGCAGAGAGCTGGTGCTGATCGCTCAGTTCCCAGCATGCCTCTCATTACCTAATGCTCATAAAGCCACTCATATTATTCATCTCTGACAGGCAGCCTGCTCTGCATAACCTAAACAAATCCTTCGCACTCGTACACAAGCACACACTTACATACACACATAAACTAGCATGTGTTCTAGCAAACACACATTAACAAATGCAATATGCACACACAGTTAACAACACAACTAGTTTATACAATTGTACCCACATACATATACAATATACTCAATGTGCAGTTACAGTTTGTAAAAAACTGAGGCAGACACACACAATCACAAATTACCATAAGCTATATACTAAACCACATTACAAACATACAAGACAAACAGTCACGCACACACAAGGACACACTCCCAGACAACACAAAATTGCACAAGCTGTATGAGAGATGAACAACCTTAATAACACCTTAAACTTTTCTCCCTTCCTCTCCCTCCTCCCCTGCTTGCCTTCACTTCCCCCTTTAACGTGCAGTAATATGATTAGTGTGTGGCTAATGGCCTCTCCTTCTGGTGCTTGGAGACATTCTGCCCAGACCTTGGAAGGCACACCAGGCCTGCTGCACAGAGGCTGCATCTGCAGAGAGAAAGAGAGAGAGAAGCAACCTCTCCTCCCCCCGAGCAAATCTATAGGGAGAGAAGGCAGAGACAGGTGCATTTCTGCACAAATCGAGTTAGCCAAGACATGCCACATCCAATTGGACTAAATTGATGTGAGAGTTTGTGATGTCTGCCGTGGGTACTACAGCAAAGGTCAGTGTGCCGAGACAATGACATCAATCTGCCCTGCACGTGGCTAAGAAAAACTCTCTTCTCTTCTTTTCCACCCAATACCAAAAAAAAAAAAATGTTATATAAAACGATGGGTAAAAAATGAGAGCTGAGGTCATTTGCTTTATTAATGGGTGCATTTCTTTATTTATTTTTAACTAAAAACAAAGCCATTACTTGATTAATGACAGACGTGTCAAAAGCAAAACTACATTTGCGTAGGAGTGCAATCTACTTTTTTTTGTCATTTCTGCTTTTCATAATTCATAATATTATAATCTATTAACAGACATCTGACTTTTGTGGCAAACGGGCCTTAATCAAAACCTAAGCATAAATACATTCAAAACATGAAATTCACAGCCAGAATAAAGTTTCTGTCTCACCAGAGAAACTAAGAGGAACGAGTCTGGCACAGGTTTCACTTTCCATAACTCTTTCATTTTAGCCAAGGTCTGAAAATAGATATTTCTGGCTATTGCTTCCAACCTACCTATATTCAGAAAACCACTTTCTTTTATCGCATTAGCGTTATTGCCACTCTCGGGCGTTGTTCTGACTCTGCAGCTCAATATCTTACCTCAGGCCTCTAACTTCTGTTTCCATGATATGAGTCTGGCCTGAACTCAACATCCTAAAACTGTTCTTTAGTCTTGAAAATCTTACTACATTTAAATACACTCTATGAATTTGTAAACTGCTGAGTCAGTGGTCTTATGGAAGGAGGAATAATCATGTTACAACATGCTAGGCCTATGCATCAATATGTTCCAATAACATGATATCTTTCCAAAAGTGCAAATATTTTTATGATTACAAGAATTAATCACATTAATCACATCCATGTTATTTCTAAATCAAAGACAAATAAATAATTCAGTGATAAATAGTAATAAACAATTTTATTTAAGTTGTGAATGAAAATATTTTGCCCCCATTTCAGTTATTATTAAAATGAACTATTACTGAATGAGGTGTAGCAAACTAAAGATACAATTTAGTAAATAATCCTCCGAGGCCACTTTCAAATGAAATTGAAGTTTCTTAAGGATACATGTAAAAGATTTGACAACCTACCTCATGCAAAACCATGTCAAATAGTTGCACAGCGTAATTCTTTAGGACATTTGTCTATCACTATTTTTTTCCCCGACGTATACATGATATGTCATAAAAAGTAAAGCTATTAACGAGAAGAATAAAATCACAAGGTGCAATAGCAGGTGGAGGGAATACAATAGTAATTTATCAACTCTCCCGGCAGAGCCATTCCATTAAACCACATTAAATAAGTTTGGGTTGATTTAACACCGTCGACTCCCTAAGCATTTCCTCACCTCACACTATTCATTCCAATTTATACTCTTTCCTGGTCTAAAAACGAAGACGCTGACCGCGCAATTTATCATCACCATCAGCTCGGGTTCATCACATTTTAAAGTGATGCTGATGAGACACAAGGTGGCTGGACTGTTGCTATATCAAACTTAAGTAATAATGCAGTTTTTTTTTTAAAGCAGGGCACCTCAGAAAATTTGAAAAAAAAAAATCAACACCTAAGGGAGAGGATATCGTTCACTTATTCTCAAACATTAACTTGTGGATTCTTGCATCAGTTAATGTATGGAGATTGTGACGTAATGTAATAACGATTTTTATAAAGGAGGAATGAGAGAGGGGGGAAAAAAGAGGAAGAAAGCTCTCCAGGCCTACCAGACCGTGGGTTTAAATGTTCATGATCGCTGGTTCTGTGACCCCTAATATCCGTTTTCATCCATCAAAAGCATTTCGTTCATTGCAAGACAAATGCAAAACTCAAAAAATATGACACGGATCACATGATTTATTGTCACATATAAAGACAAGAATGCCGGTCATTGTTTTCCCAATGAAAGACACAATGTTCATCAGTGACTGTACTGAGGGGACATGGAACGAGTGTGACTGGCCTGTCCAGGCAGATACTTATATATCTAGAATATAATTTTAAGATACCAAGAAAATAATAGATAGGTACATCAACATATGTGTGTGTGTGTGTGTTTTGCTATTGACATTTTTAGACACACCATCACCTTTTGTTTTATTGGTAATTGAATATTTGCCTGTAGAGATCTACGACAACATACAGAAAAGGCAAGGGAGAGATAAGGGATAATTGAGCATTTGATAATAGGTGAGAGGTTTGGCCTACAGTAATTGAGATTCAACTTCAAGGCCAGAGGGAAGACCCTGAGAGACCACAAGGAATAAAAAAAATAAAACATTAAAAAACACTCAATCATTTTTGACGCGCTGCTGTGTCCCATTTAACGTAGCTGGTCATTAATCGCTTAATTCCAGTAAACCTTCGCTCCATACAATAGCCCGCTGTCTTCCGCTAATGCATGTGTGATTAAGCATTTATCTCAGCACACGGGCGATATTAAGCCAGCAGGTCCTACAGAGACCCAAATGCCTTCGGGGGGCCGACCAGCCTGCTTGTGTAGCCTCATGGAGACGGGCTCTGGTTAATGACAGTGACCCGAGCTTCATCGGCCATTCTATTCAACCATTATAACGGCCTGCTGGCTGATTTATGAGATCAGGGCTAATAATTGTCAATTGCTTAACGTGGACAACAATGCCAGTGTGTTAAATAAAATATGCCCCCACTCAGTCGTTTGGCCTCGTTTGTACGAATGACCCTGCCGGCCTACTTAAGCCATGTTAAAATAAACAGCTATGCTTCGTAAACGTTGATAGACAACTTAAAAGAGTCACTTAAGCTGAACAGAAGCACTAAAATAAATCAGTTTTTATTTTAGATATATGCATCTTCATTAAAACAGTAGTAAAACAAAGTCTGTTAAAAGTGGTTATCGTTTAGCGTTCAACTTTCAGAGTAATTAACGTGGAACGCCAAATGTTAAATTCATGACGAAAATTACATCAATAACAGATCCACGGTATTGCGCTATGCCCAAGACCACATCTTTAATAGGAGAGCACCTTCCTTTCCGATGGGCAGTGCTATATTTGGTGGAATCTAATGAGGGTCACTGTTAAACCAGCGTTACACAGAACGGGATGAAACGATGACAGGGGACTCCGACAAGAATTTAATTCTATCTCATTTTAGACAATTTTATGAATCAAATTCTTAAACACTGGCAAGAGATTAAATAATCACATCTTTTCGAAATCTTATTTGGGTCCGGTCGATGGCATTTCTTCTCCCGTTAATGTCGACTTAGAGGTTGAAGTAATTTCGTAATTGATTCCGAGCACAGGATCTCGGCGGGGCCAGAGCCGCGTTAGAGGGTAATATGTTTGCTAATACTGTCCCCGCAGAATAAGATTTTTATGCTAATCCGCTCCTCTGAAGGCCAGACATCATCGTGGTCACTTGGGAAGGCCGTGAGCTGAGTGGCCATAAGAAAAGGATAAGGGATCTGGCATCCCGGATACACAGCCATATGGACCACCGTTCACATCGGCTATAACTTGGGTTTACTTATTCTCAAAAAAAGGCAAGTGATCGTATCTGTAATTGTAAATATAAGTTATTGTTTTAAAAAGTGACCATCCTTAGAATTAGCACAAAAAAAAAAACTA
>NW_015506995.1:123811-143820 GCF_001515645.1 Sinocyclocheilus grahami
GATTAATTTAGTGCTGGGCAACGATTAATCGCGATTAATCGCATCCAAAATAAAAGTTTTTGTTTTCATAATATATGTGTGTGTACTGTGTAAATGTATTATGTACAGTATATACAGTATAAATACACACACATGCATGTATACATTTCAGAAAAATATGTTAATATATATATATATATATATATATATAATACAAATTATATTAATATGCTTATATGCTAGAGCGTTAAAATAAAAAGTTACTTACCATTTACCTGTCATATATGAAAAGCTTGATTTAAACTGTCATTTGTTTTATTAATGCGTGCACGTGAAAAATAAACATGCTGCATAACTATTCAGCGAACGCATCCCGCGCGCTTGTAGGTTGGCATAAAACAGAGGCATAATTTTTTTGATAACAAAATTGTACAGGTATGTCAGTACATTATTTATTTGTGAGTGCCTTTTAAAAAATATTATATTGCAAGTATTGTATTATTGCCGGTCGGTGAACACTACTTCAAACCACAGGTTTTTAGCAAAATATCAGTCAGAGCAATACCCAGAAAACATATTTAACAATGCTTAATTAATTTAAATATATATAAATAGTTCGCGTCTACTATAACAGTTTGGTCGAAAATAAGCCCTGATTTATGAATATATTAGAAAATATTTATATATTAGAAAATAAATCCAAATGAATACATTTATTTTAACAAACGCATGTAAACGCTCATTTTAATAATAATAAAAAAAACAGCACTGCGCGCAGCAAAACCTTTGATTCCACAAACAGAACCATATTAATTTCCCCTCTGATAATCTTAGGGTTTCCTCAACATTAAAGTGAGACGTTATGTTCGATCTGACAGCAGTCACACCCTTCTGGCCTCCTCTCTTATACACTCCTCTTTTTTCTTTTTCTTTTTTTTTTGTGACTGATTCGTCTTATCCTTCCACATACAAAGGCATTTTGTTTTTCCTTTTGCCCTCCTGCCGACCCGCATTCCACCAGCACAGAGCAACACAGAGCAGGCGTGCAGAAATTGAAGAAGTCTCTGCCGAGCCTTCTGAACTTACACCCCTATTGTCAGCCACTTTGCAACCAAAGATTTAGGATCTTGTGAGCCCCGTAGTTATTTGATTTATTTAAGTGAAGCCATATGGACGCTGCTATTTATAAGTCATTAAATCACAAATAACCTTCTAAATGACGGTCATTGAACCATTATCACACTGTTAATCACTGATAACGTACAGTTTTACGGTTTGTTGTTAGAATAGGGCTTAATTTAGAATGCTTCGTGCTATTGACCTGTTAACGATATTATGCCGGTGCAAGCTGATTTAACTGATTTATCACAGATTATAGCCAAGTGGATCCAAATACCTTTAGAATTACTTGCGCGTCTGTTTGTGCGCCCGCCCGCAAACCTCTGTGCTTGTTTTCGTTAAACTTGGAGGTGGACAGGTCGCTTATTTAAACTGTAATATCAAAGGGTTAACGTTGACATTTTAGTCCGCCCAACAGATCGCAGAACCAGCTGATAGTATGAAAGGAGATGTTGAAAATATAAAAGATGGGCGTTTCGGTAGCTGGTGGACCACAGATCGTGAGAATAAAGAGCTGTTTGAATAGGGGAAACGGATGGTAAAAGCTATAATTGTATTTGCCTCGGCAAAATATCATAAAGGACTTTTCTCGGCCCTTTGTATGTTATTAGATTAATTCCTCGCGATGCCTTCTTTTTCCTTTCTAGGCGCGTGGAGGGAGGACGGTGGACCAGTTGGTCTTTGGTTTCAGTAATCAAATTAACCATTTGCTACATCTTTTAGTCACAACTCGCGTGTAGAAAGAAAAAATTAACATAATAGGGGCCGGGTTGTATCAAGAAAGACTGAACTTTTTAATCGCCATTTATCTTTCTCACAAAAAAAGACGAAGTTGACTGAAGGAGAAAAAAGAGAATTGAAACGGCACAGAAATGGTGAAAAATCAAACTCGAAACGCTTGATGCTTTCATTCGAGTGACCTCATAAATTGTATCCCTCTGTTGCATATTGCACCTAGAGCGTATTTTTGTTTGTATAACCACAGGTGCAACGGTTTTTCTTGTTTCCATTTACTTATTTGTTTGTTTGTTTATTTATTCAGCACACAGGACGTATCATTGTAAATTAATCTTTATAGTGATGTTTTGAACGTGTATAGGTTTGCTATTTGTTTTTGCTTATGCTTTACATACGATCAATAACAAAGGATGTGGCCTTGAATTTTTTTCACGGTAAGAAAAGACGTGAGAAATCGTCTTTGGCTGATCGTTCGTGTATTTGAAATAAATATATACAAAAGCCTGTTATACAACTTGTAATCAAAAACGTTGGATAGCCACAGCTACGAACTAATTCTTAATGTTTTTAATTTATACAATATAGTTAGAATAATGACAATTTCAACATTTAAGAAGTCTACACTACGCATGTTTAAATATATTGTGCTCTCTCCATGACATGGGTGCAACGCAAGAACCTTGTTACCACTACAAAATTATGTTCTGCGGATTTTGGAAGAAAAGAGGTCTGATGATTAAGCTTTTTTCTGCGAATTTGCTACCCTTATTATCCAAAAAATAATAATAACGATAACTACAACAACAGCAATAATAATAATAATAATAATAATAATAATAATAACAATAACATACACAAATAAATGAACAACTTGTTCAGTTTAACTTTAACTATAACAACAACAACAACAACAATAATAATAATAATAATAATAATAATAAAATACACAAATAAATGAACAACTTGATCAGTTTAACTTTAATTATTTGTGCATGTGGTAAAGTTTTACCAAAAGCCGTGTTTGTTAAAGTGTACAGTCAAATACCCTAGTTTAACATCCAAACTTTTCAGCTGTCCATTGCTCGAATAATGATTATGATTATTATAATTATTATTAAGCTATTACCAACGCGCCATTTGCACTTCACAATCATTTTCGGCTACATTCTTCAGAATGACATAGCGTGCATAGGCTATGTATCCTGCTAATAAGCATGTAACATTTATGGTAACCACAATGGTCTCTTCAGCTCCTGAAAACCAGCGAGTGCCAAAGCAGTGCCGTGCAAAAGAAAAGAGAAACGGAGAGAAGTACAAGTAAAGGAGCAGGGGAAATACTATCGAAAATTTAGCCCAAGGTATACCACCGGTTTAAAGGCTTAAAAGCTTGGGGAAAATTGGATCAGGGAGAATCGTCACCCAACTTTCATTATTTCCAAGTGGTGTGATTGAATTAAAGGGCAAGATGGCGGTTTGAGCGAGAGGGCTAAACGTGGTGGAGGGGGCTGGCGCGTAATGGTGGGGTATTAAATTCTAATTAGAGATGCAGGGGATCAATGATAGGGAGGTTGGACAGCCCGATCCCCCAGTGCCAGCCCAATAGACTGATGAGTTATTGTCATGTAAAAAAGCGCTAGCAATAAGACCCAAACGCCGTGCTATTGTCCAAGCGGAAAGAGCCAAGTTTATTATGAGGACTATATGCTCTAGAGACCTGGGGCTAGGCGGCTCCTTGGGAGGCTTTTCATAAAACAAGGCTCAGCTCCTATAAAGGAGGGCAGTTTTTGAGCAGGCGCCGAGCAGTGCACATCTACCCACGGCACGAGCCTCCTTCAAACCAGTAAAAATTCAGCCGTCACAAGCTCCCCAACTTCGTCCGCGTTTTGGCTTGCTTTTTTCATGTGCTCCTCGCCAATTTAATCCAATTTGAATTTGACGTTTGTGTGTATTTTTCCTTGGGAGTGCAGCTTTCCTTCTCCACTGAGCCTTTTCAATGTATAAAATGGAGTATTCTTACCTCAATTCCTCTGCCTACGAGTCCTGTATGGCCGGGATGGACACTTCGAGCCTGGCGTCAGCTTATGCGGACTTCAGCTCCTGCAGCCAAGCCAGTGGATTTCAGTACAATCCCATCAGGACGACGTTTGGAGCCACCTCCGGGTGCCCGTCGCTTACACCGGGCTCCTGTAGTCTGGGCACCCTGCGGGACCACCAGAGCAGTCCGTACGCCGCAGGTAAGCCCAGAGTCACCTTTAGTTCGCCAGCTGAGAGGTACAAGAATCATGGCCCCGGTATATAGGACGCCTTGATTGCTTTCGAAAATGGAAATGTGTTTAGTATTTACCAAACGAAATTTGCTTACACAAATGAAAGAATTTATCACGTTAGAAGCGATTGCAGGCAAGAGGTAATTCAGTTACGGGGTTACACTATCCCAGTCACACCCTAACCGCCAACAAAATTATCTTAAGCTGCCAAAATGATAGGCATAATTTATTTACTTTGCGATGAGACATAAACCTTCGAAAATAATGAAATAACCAGGGACTTAAGCTCATTATTGACACTAAATTGAAGTTGCAGTAGCAACAATAGAAGAGATAGAAGCATTTATGACAAGTTTCCAATCCAGTCTCCAATAACATTTAATTAACTGCATTTCACAGAAAACAGGATTACTCCAGATTTTCATAACCTTATCTTTTATCACGATTTTATCTTATCTTAAACAATTTATGATGCAAGTAACCACTGAACACGCCTAGTTTAGAAACATTAGTTGAATTGTTTCGTTTTCATTATGTGAATCAACAAGTTGCATGTTTTACTTCAAAATATTTAAGGTGACATTTAGGTACATTTTCTTACAATTATACTTTCACAAATGGCTAACATCTGACTTATGTATTTGAACAGTACCCTACAAGCTGTTTACCGACCACGGAGGTTTGAATGAGAAGCGGAAGCAGAGACGCATTCGGACAACTTTTACCAGCGCGCAGCTCAAAGAGCTGGAGCGCGTGTTCGCTGAGACTCACTACCCAGACATTTACACACGAGAGGAGCTCGCGCTAAAGATCGATCTCACCGAGGCTAGAGTGCAGGTGAGATATCCTCCACTTACTTCAGAAATGTCTTAAATTTACAACAGAAAATATGACAAAAAGTAAAGACGTGCTATATAATATTACATGACAAGAGCAATTACGTTTTAGTGGTTTATTTTTATGTTTATTTTTATGCTTAATTTATTTAATTATTTGTTTTGTGGTTTAAGAGCTATGTAGCATTTCATAGCTCCCATGCTATACATTTCAAAATCTTAATACAGTTATGTGCAATAGTAATAATAATAATAATAATAATAATAATAACTTTTCTTTATTAATATAATGAACATTCATACTACATAATGACAGTTTGTATTACTCTGTACTAATGTAAATACAATGAAACACGAACAATGCAATGTAAAATATGTTTTAAAATATGTGATGCGCATTTTCTACAGGTGTGGTTCCAGAACAGGCGCGCCAAATTTCGCAAACAAGAGCGTGCAGCCGCCGCCGCAGCTGCTGCAGCAAAGAACGGGTCTGGGAAAAAATCTGACTTGCGAGAGGAGGACAGCAAAGAGGCAAAGGCTACCGATCCTGATAGCACTGGTGGGCCCGGACCTAACCCAAACCCTACCTCCAACTGTGGTGGACCAAGTCCCACCGGCGGACAGGTCAGCGTCACAGGGAACGGCCCGGTTGAACAGGTGAAGACGTCAGTGGCTGGTATGGGAGGCACTGCGCCTAGTCAAGGTTGGGCCTCTGCCCCGGGCACTATCACCTCCATTCCGGACTCTCTGGGCGGACCCTTCGCTAGTGTTCTGTCCTCATTACAAAGACAGAACGTAGCCAAAGCCACTTTAGTAAAGACCAGCATGTTCTGAGTTAGTGCTTGATGCAGAAAAAGAAACGACGACCGCGAGATTCAACAAACAAACAAGTAAGCGTTTACTCTAGTCACTGACAACTGATAACTGGAAAAAGGAGAATGTCAAAAGAAGGAGAGAGAGCCCTGTATCTCTACCCACTGGCGTAGAAAAAAGAGACCACCTCTGGTCCTCATTCGACTACTTTCGACGCCATTGGTTTACACCAGAAGCTGGATAATAATACCATACACATTATGTTAACATTGTGACCTTATCCGGACTGTTCTGTTTTGGCTGTGGTCGTCACATAATTTCTGACGAATTCAAGTAAACTAACCAATAGACTGCGATGCGCGCTCCTGCTGCAAAGAAAACCCACCAAGGACTCATGAAAATACAATGTCATTATTAAGTGTCATTATACATGTCATTATATCTTGGCGCCATAATTATTTGTTTACATTGACTCTAAACGTACCAATAGCGCAAGTTACGTGTCTGTATTACAGAATACTGCCAAATGTGGCACTCTGTTATATATTTTTACCTATAAATTTACCAAGCCTTAGAGCCGGGGGCTCTGCAAACATGCATCTACATATTTACTATTAATCTAAGGCAAATTGTTCTTAAAATGGCACAAGTACATACTTCATTGTTGACAGGAATACGTAAACGTTTTGTGTGTCTTTCTACAGCTGTGTTTTTGTGGCTCAAATTGTATAGTGTTAAAACGTATTGACGTCCTAGATAAACATAGACCACATTCCCCTTGTAGTTCACCGAGTCTTTATAATGTTTTACAAGTTACAACTGGCGCATTCTTTGGAGGAAAAAGGGAATGGATGCAAAACATTGTATTTATTTTCTATATTATTTGCATGTTGTCTTCTCCGTCCGATTTTATAATGATTTCACCTATTTTGTGAGCATAATGTAACACGTTTTTGTTCAGGATTTGAGAATTATTTATATGTAGGTAATGGATGCTTATATTTAAGAAGGAAATATTTCTACATGTGCACATAGTTTTTCAGGTGTACCATTGACATGGCTGTTGATGATAAAAACGATTATGATGCTAAAATAGTATTGTCCCGTTTCCTTTTTAAAGTATTCACTTAATTAACTGAAACATTGCTAAAACACAATATTCATTCAAAATCTCCATTCAAAAGTTCTCTAGTTGTATTACTAGCTTCGGACGACCGAGAGGGCGTATATCCTGTTCAGCACCTTGGACAGCCGCACAAGGCGCCTGACTGCTCATATACAGATTCCGGGAAATTATGTTTTCACGACACTGAAATATATAGACACTGTTGTTATTGTTGTTATAAACACAGATATACAGACTAAATTTCATTAGCAGTTTACTCCAAAATTCATAGCTTTTCATAGCCAACACACACACACACACACAGGTTTGTTTTTATGGTTTATGGGGACTCTCCATAGGCGTAATGGTTTTTATACTGTACAGACCGTACATTCTATTGCCTTACACCTACCCCTAAACCTACCCCTTACAGGAGACTTTGCGCATTTTTAGATTTTCAAAAAAAACTAATTCTGAATTATTTATAAGTCTTTTGAATTACGGGGACACTGAAAACGTCCTCATAAATCAACTTCTCGTTGTAATACCTATGTCATACCCATGTTATTATACAAATTTGTGTCCTCATAAACCACATAAACATGCACACACACACACAAACATACAAACACACATTGGTTTTGCATAGTTTGCTTTCTACAATAGACTATATAATATACTGCATTATATACAATGGACAGAAATGTATACTGCTAATTTTCCAGATAAAGTGCAAATCACGTTCTTAAGGTCATTCTTATAACATCGAACACAATAAAGCAATACAATGACGCAAACGTCTGTTTCAAATCAGCAAATAGATAGCTTGTTATTAAGCAGTATTTAAATGCAATACAATAAATCATTACAGTAAGGCAGGGTTTCTGAAATAGCGATGCCCAACTTCATAAATGAAAGTGATGAGAAATAAATATATTTAACCGGATTTCACGCGACGTTGTTGGGGACTCTGCACTTATTATTCTAATAAGTTGCACACAGAACAACACAAAGACATTACAATGACGGACATCAGCGCTGTGGCAAACTAACTATGAGCAATCCATATTTACATATAGACACAGACACATATTTCTAAATCGTCTGGTTTTATCTAAGCATTTGTTACTGCATAATAGAATGTGCGCTTTGCTTTCTATTGCATGCTACAGACCGCAGATCAGTTTCGTGCCACAGGAGAAAGAAGTTGAGCAGTACAAAGAAGCGAGCATGGAAGCGCTCATTTTGCACGTACTTATTTAAATTAAGGGGGAAATTATATTGTTAAAAAAAATCAGGGCCGCGTCTCCCGATAATTATGTATCTAGCTCTGAAAGTGTCTCTCTACATGTGAGGTTATAGGAACATTCGTTTCTACATGCGAGTGAGTAGGCGCTTTAAGTGCAAAGAGTCGCCGTCTGTTCAGGAAGAGCTGAAAACCTTATCATGGCCTATCATTTTTGCGTAATGTTAAAATACTCTTTATTTGAACAGCCAGGAAACGTTTTTTTCTCCTCAAATATTCATCGAATTGTCCACATAATTAAATACACATTTTGTGTGCAAACCAGCAATCAATTATAATCCACGTTGCCAGTGTTTTATTTTCACCCATTCATTTGTAGTTAGAAATCTAGAGGAGGGCACAATGGCTGTCCTCAAGACATTCACTAATCAAGCGGTGGTCTACCCTTTACTCTCCCAAAGTGATAACGGTGACAACTATGCTGCGGTGAAGAGAGAGTAGCCTATATATATGGCCGTTTTTCATACATGGCAAGTCATTCAATATCTCTGCTCTTCTCATTACAGTTGTATATATAGGGCACAGCGCAGTTGTCATTTCTTTCTTTGTACTAACTACAGGTACGAACGATTTCATCCATTGATTAATTTTAATGTATTGTATTATACCTAACAAATTAAACATAATTGACACACAGGTTTGTTTTTATGGTTTATGGGGACTCTCCATAGGCGTAATGGTTTTTATACTGTACAGACCGTACATTCTATTGCCTTACACCTACCCCTAAACCTACCCCTTACAGGAGACTTTGTGCATTTTTAGATTTTCAAAAAAACTAATTCTGAATTATTTATAAGTCTTTTGAATTACGGGGACACTGAAAACGTCCTCATAAATCAACTTCTCGTTGTAATACCTATGTCATACCCATGTTATTATACAAATTTGTGTCCTCATAAACCACATAAACATGCACACACACACACAAACATACACACACACATTGATTTTGCATAGTTTGCTTTCTACAATAGACTATATAATATACTGCATTATATACAATGGACAGAAATGTATACTGCTAATTTTCCAGATAAAGTGCAAATCACGTTCTTAAGGTGATTCTTATAACATCGAACACAATAAAGCAATACAATGACGCAAACGTCTGTTTCAAATCAGCAAATAGATAGCTTGTTATTAAGCAGTATTTAAATGCAATACAATAAATCATTACAGTAAGGCAGGGTTTCTGAAATAGCGATGCCCAACTTCATAAATGAAAGTGATGAGAAATAAATATATTTAACCGGATTTCACGCGACGTTGTTGGGGACTCTGCACTTATTATTCTAATAAGTTGCACACAGAACAACACAAAGACATTACAATGACGGACATCAGCGCTGTGGCAAACTAACTATGAGCAATCCATATTTACATATAGACACAGACACATATTTCTAAATCGTCTGGTTTTATCTAAGCATTTGTTACTGCATAATAGAATGTGCGCTTTGCTTTCTATTGCATGCTACAGACCGCAGATCAGTTTCGTGCCACAGGAGAAAGAAGTTGAGCAGTACAAAGAAGCGAGCATGGAAGCGCTCATTTTGCACGTACTTATTTAAATTAAGGGGGAAATTATATTGTTAAAAAAAATCAGGGCCGCGTCTCCCGATAATTATGTATCTAGCTCTGAAAGTGTCTCTCTACATGTGAGGTTATAGGAACATTCGTTTCTACATGCGAGTGAGTAGGCGCTTTAAGTGCAAAGAGTCGCCGTCTGTTCAGGAAGAGCTGAAAACCTTATCATGGCCTATCATTTTTGCGTAATGTTAAAATACTCTTTATTTGAACAGCCAGGAAACGTTTTTTTCTCCTCAAATATTCATCGAATTGTCCACATAATTAAATACACATTTTGTGTGCAAACCAGCAATCAATTATAATCCACGTTGCCAGTGTTTTATTTTCACCCATTCATTTGTAGTTAGAAATCTAGAGGAGGGCACAATGGCTGTCCTCAAGACATTCACTAATCAAGCGGTGGTCTACCCTTTACTCTCCCAAAGTGATAACGGTGACAACTATGCTGCGGTGAAGAGAGAGTAGCCTATATATATGGCCGTTTTTCATACATGGCAAGTCATTCAATATCTCTGCTCTTCTCATTACAGTTGTATATATAGGGCACAGCGCAGTTGTCATTTCTTTCTTTGTACTAACTACAGGTACGAACGATTTCATCCATTGATTAATTTTAATGTATTGTATTATACCTAACAAATTAAACATAATTGAACAATAAACATAATGAAATTAATGATAAAGAATTTAGATTTTAAAATCACACTGTAGGTACAAAATGTGTTGGTGTAACATGGAGCAGTTGACTGCATGACGCTGACTCCTTACAAAGCACTTCACAACATTCCGTAATTCTGATTTATTCGTACAATCGCTTTTACGATCTATTTAGGCTTACTATTCTTTTAATAAAAGTAGACCAGAAATCGATGTCAGCTACATTTCTTCTTTCCGTTTTCTCTGCAGAACGAAGGATTTCACAGATTTGCCTTTTAAACAGGCTTGTTTGACAGTGAATTACAAAAACATATTCAGATCTAAACTATTTTATAAATTTATCAACATAAAATAAACACACACTTTACGCTTTCAAAGGATATGGGCAGCATTTCAGATATTGCCTACATGTATTTGAAACACGAATTCGATTTTGTATTTTAAAGTAATAAAAAGTAAATGTAATCTGTGTCCAAATACATTTAAGTTTGGCATTTTGGTATTTTCAAAATAGCCTATATACAATACTAGTAATGCGCTAGTAAATCTGCTGAATTTCTGTATCAACTTCAAGCCCCCCAACCCCAAAGTCGTGTACTCGAGCTGCAGATGTAGGCTAGGTGAGAACGGCTCCATCTAGCCATTTTCTGCGTTTCTGTAGGAAATATGGTAAAAATAATTTTTCAATTTCGAAACATTCAGAATCGGAAGTCGATTCCAAAGTTTGGAGAGAACTTCACTGAAATCAATAGAAACACTAATATTAAAATAATTCGATATCCCAAAAAGCTTGTCCAATTGTTCACAGTATTTGACTGTTACAACACTGCTGAAAATAGTTCTAAGTAAGCACACATAATCTATCACACAGAATTTTCATCAAGAATCGTAAATATTAGTTCGAAATCAATTCTTGCAAATCTTGAAATTAAACCTGGAAGTCGATCCTGCAATTTCTGAAAGTTAGACAAATGTGATGTATTTTGACAAATGTTATTTAACTTCCATTAAACGATTCAACGATAAGCCTACACTCCTCGTCTCGCAATGCATGCAATCAGCAGCCAGTTATTGGCTAGTCGTATAAACATCGTTTGCGTAATTTCTTATTTCATGGTGGGCCCCATTGAGAAAGAAGAGAGGTGAAAATGAATGTTTCTAAGCAGTTGCACATGAAATGTTCCTTCTGAATAGGTCCAGATCAATTTCAGTCTTTTCGTAATTTAATGGCCAATTTTACATGTAGGCCCATTTTGTGTATTTTCAATATTATTTTCCACACGCTGTATGGTGTATATTAATATGGTGTATACTAATGTGACATTTAAATTTAGGCATTTTGTATTTTTATTTGAAAGACATTTTAATGTATTTGTGACCATCTGCAATTTCAGGTATAACCATTTTAAAATGGGGAGGGGGGAGTGGGGGTGAAGATGTTTTCTTTTAGCAAGTCATATTGTTGCTGCTGAATTGAGATTCAGATGTCATGAACTATAGAATAACGAGTCGTGTCAGAGAGAAATAGGGATTATGCGTTGGTGTGTAGCACTGTGTGAGGGTATGCAGCACTGACGATGACTTGACAGTTCAGGTTATTCTGGATAATCCTCTTCTTGTGGTGGCAATTAATTTTAGATTTCATTCTTACAGATCGATAGACAGTAAAAGAGAGACAGAGAAGAGGAAAAAGAAGTATAACTCAATTTTCTCTATGCAGCAGACACTCACTGTAGCCAAAAACAAAAGAACAATATCTATCACTTCTAAAAAGGGTGAGGCCAATGCAGCATTTGAGTTGTGTTTGAGCGCCCTCTCCTGGTACTGACTGTTGTCATATCTGGTAGGATAATAGGAGAGTAGGTAAGAGGAAGAGAATACATTAGTTTTATTTGCTAATCCACATCAAACAGAATAACATTATTAATTACATCAGTTCATTAAAGTTAATCTTCAGGAATTTTTTATTTTTTTTTTAATTTTCAACATTCACATAAACCAAGGGTTCTCAGCTCTGGCCGTCGTGGGCCACTTTTCTGCTAAACTCTGAACGATAGTAGACATCGAGGGCTAGAGTTAGGAACCCCTGGTATAACCTGTCTAGTGGTGTCTAAATAAGTAAGAGCTCTTGATTAAACAGTGTTCCCAAATCCTACTTGATCATATACCTTCTTACAATTAGAAATGCCTAGGTTTGACCCACTATAAAATTTAAGGATGCCTAAAGTCTGTAGCAATCCTCTTTTCTCTATCCTTAAAATTAATAAAAGAATATAAGTATATAATATAATAATTTTAGAAAAAAAATCTACATAGTTCTACTGTACAATTCATATGAAAAAAATTAACTGGCAGCTTACATCCATCCAGCCATCCATCTATTCTCCATTCTGTCTACAGTGTCCATTCTGGATGGAAGGCCTGACCTTCACACACACACATTCACACTCTCATTTACACCTACGGTCAATTTAGTTTACTCAAACTCACCTCAAAGCATTTGGATTGTGGGGGAAACTGGAGCAAAATGGAAAAACAAAACAAAACAAAACAAAACAAAACAAAACAAAAAACTACCAACCTGTACACACAAAATGTGAATTAAAAGTTCTTGTTAGGAATAGTCCCTTTTTTCCAGTCTCTAAGAAAAGGCAGAACAACTCAGAGAAATAAAGATGGCTCCTCACAATAATAATGCAAAATTCCTAGCAAACAATGGAAGTCTGGAAGGACTGGCACACAAAAATTTAAATAGAACGAGACTAAACACTTTCATCTTAACAGCCAGTTGGCAACAGCCAGCAAAAAGTTGTAATGTAAGCTAATTGGCATCTACCATAAAAGGAAATACATTACAGGGCCCAAAGTATGTGGACACCCCTTCCTACTAATGAATGAGTATTTAAACTGTCCAGAGTTGGTCTGTTAAATGAGGAAGAACATTTTTTTAAAGATATATAATATTTTGGTATATATATCCAATGTATATATATATATATTTCCTGCTTAAGAAAGTTAAACTAATATACACTGAACAAAATTATAAACGCAACACTTTTGTTTTTGACCCCATTTTTCATGCTGAACTCAAAGATCTAAGACTTTTTTCTATGTACACAAAAGGCCTATTTCTCTCAAATATTGTTCATAAATCTGGCTAAATCTGTGTTAGTGAGCACTTCTCCTTTGCCGAGATAATCCATCCACCTCACAGGTGTGGCATATCAAGATGCTAATTAGACAGCATGATTATTGCACAGGTGTGCCTTAGGCTGGCCACAATAAAAGGCCAATCTAAAATGGGGGGGGATCCAAAAACCAGTCAGTATCTGGTGTGACCACCATTTGCCTCACGCAGTATAGCACATCTCTTTCGCATAGTGTTGATCAGGTTGTTGATTGTGGCCTGTGGAATGTTGGTCCACTCCTCTTCAATGGCTGTGCGAAGTTGCTGGATATTGGAAGGAACTGGAACACGCTGTCGTATATGCCGATCCAGAGCATCCCAAAAATGCTCACTGGGTGACATGTCCGCTGAGTATGCTGGCCATGCAAGAACTGGGATGTTTTCACCGCCACCATGGGCCACTCGATCCACAACATTGACATCAACAAACCGCTCACCCACACGACACCATACACGCTGTCTGCCATCTGCCCTGTACAGTGAAAACAGGGACACAAGTCGGTTGTGTGGTTACACGTGGTCTGCGCTTGGGAGGCTGGTTGGATGTACTGCCAAATTCTCTGAAACGCCTTTGGAGACGGCTTATGGTAGAGAAATGAGCATTCAATTCACGGGCAACAGCTCTGGTGGACATTCCTGCAGTCAGCATGCCAATTGCACGCTCCCTCAAAACTTGCGACATCTGTGGCATTGTGCTGTGTGATAAAACTGCACATTTTAGAGTGGCCTTTTATTGTGGTCAGCCTAAGGCACACCTGTGCAATAATCATGCTGTCTAATTAGCATCTTGATATGCCACACCTGTGAGGTGGATGGATTATCTCGGCAAAGGAGAAGTGCTCACTAACACAGATTTAGCCAGATTTATGAACAATATTTGAGAGAAATAGGCCTTTTGTGTACATAGAAAAAAGTCTTAGATCTTTGAGTTCAGCATGAAAAATGGGGTCAAAAACAAAAGTGTTGCGTTTATAATTTTGTTCAGTGTATATTGGTTTAACTTTCTTAAGCAGGGAGAATAAATGCACATTTATATTTGTGTTCATTCTACTTTGAATGCTTGGTTGCATCATTTTCTTCTGTGTAATAATCGTCATTGTATTCATGATCTGATGTGCAGTTGCATCAATGCCATTATTTGCACAACATAAAAAAGACGTGATGAAATATGTGCATACACGGTGCTGAAAAATGTTTAGATCACTAGAGTAGATGAAATATGTCCATAAAAACGTACTTCAAACATACATACTCCAGTCTGGATATGAACTGTGAATCCCGCTGTAAATGTTATTACATTTATTGCAGAGTCTCTATGAGCTATGTCCTCCTGATTTCTGGTGGTCTTCTGACCCTCCGTGGTCTCCTAATCCAGGTGTATGTGTGTATACTGGAATATCTAACTTTGATATGAAAAATGTTGATGTTCGATACCTTTTTTTATACCACAGGGAAAAACTGCCACAATATTAAAGCTATAAAATTTGAGAATTTTAAGAAGTGTGGTAGAAACACCTGACATAAGTTAACCTGAGGCGTCTACTGGTGACACAAATTGATTACGTCTAGTAGCATGTCTACTATTTAACACCCTGCTGAGTCAGACGTTGTCTCACCCCTTATGAACACTAACACTGTCACGAATTCGGTCCATGGACTTCCGTTTATTCACCACCAGAGGTCACCCTTTCCATTACATTGACTCTCGCACAACACAAACTGTTGCATAGCACCCTGGACTACATATCCCATCATTCATTGCACTGATTGCACTCAGCACGGATTGCACACAGCTGTTTTCACTGATTGCACACAGCTGTTTCACATCACTCACTCACTATATATCACTCACTCAAACTACCATTCACTGCCGAGTATTACTTCGCCTATTAGTTTTCCTAGTTCCTGTTATCCTTCCCGTGTTTCCTTGTTTTGCCTTGCCTTGTCAGTTTTCTCGGTTCTGATCTTTGCCTGTCTCCCTGGATTTATCCCTCTAGTCTCACCCCTGTGATTCTGTCTGCCGATCGTCGACCTACGCTAGCCCTAGGACCATTCTTGTGTTTTGCCCGCCATATACCTGTCTGCCATTATCTGACCCATGCCTGTTTTATGACCACGTCTCTGTCTTCTCCTAATAAAGAGCTTGCATTTGGATCCGCACGTCTCATGTCTTGTCAGCCCCGTTACAAACACTTACATACGATATTTATAATGAGATCTTTAGTGTTCCATTAACCTGCTGCATATGATTGGTTTTTCTTATATACTTCAGCACTCTCTGATCGTTTCTGTTACATAATCAGCAACCTTATGTCATCAAACAAATTTAAATAAATTCACATGTTTCGCATGCTCTTTACCAAGTCATCCAATTATAAGTCTTGCAATAACTAAAGCTGTAGTCACTGGTAACACACATTTAAGCAGTGGTCAAAAACATTACCAAATACAGTGTGAAAATAAATTAGCAATCTAATGTTGATAAATCAATTTTAATGCCACCTTTTATCTCTCGTAATTTTCATGTTAGCCAATATTTATAAATATTCCTTCCATTAACATTCTAAGCTGGAATGAAAATGGGATTAATTTTACCACATGTACATACCATCTTCTTCCAACATTTTGAGTCCTATTGGTTAAATGAACAAGCTGATACTACTGCAAAGAAAGCTATAAGTTTGGGCACATAATCTTCCCACCAGACCTACTTTGAATTCTTACATGTTAAATAAGTGGCAATAAGAAAAGGACATATGTACTAACAACATTATCAGCAATTACACAAAATTCACCCTAATTCTTTTCCCCTTTCCAAACAAGATTTGATCATGTGTTGTATGCCAAATGTTGTTTAGGACATTCAAGACCAACTCATGCATTTATTCTGTAGCAAATTAGCTCAAAGTGTAAATATGAATAACTAATTTTAACTGGTTTGCAGAATCAATATTACAATCAACTACTGCTTGGCCAGCAAACATTCAGTGTAATTTTATATCAAGTCTCGTGGCCACAGAAAATAATTTTCTTACAGTACCTTAAACAGAAATGGAAACAGGGAAATTAAACTATGAAAATAGTCAGTTAACAGCCTGAACAGAATCATTAGCACCTTTGTAACAAAGGAGTCCACACCTTATACTAAACCTCTCTTAACCCTACGAGCAGCAATCAGAAGATGGACCCAAGAGAGGTAGGGTCACTGAGTAGTGGCCTTTGAACTTCTGGCAACGTCACGCTTCTTGAGTTTGGCTTAACCAAAGAAAAATTTGTAATTTAAGGTGGGAAGATGTTTCTTTGTTTGAAAGCTGGCTCTTTTGCATGATCAGAATGGGCTGGCAGTTTGGTGTCCCTTTATACTTTGATTAATATAACAAGCATACAATGGTTATGAGGAGGTGATATACACCAATGAATAGGAGACTAAACACGGATTATTTTTATATCAAGCATGGTACCAATAGGGTTACATAATCTAATGATTCTATCATAAGGCATGTATAAACAGCAAACAGTATGAAAACAATATACAAAATAATAATAATCATGGATGCACATAAGTTTTTCAGTCTGGTTCTCATGATCATGAGCACTTGGAGATTTGGTTGCTCACCCTGCATGTAGTGTAAACCATTAAATATAAATATATATATATCATTTTCAAACCTAAAATCGGCAAGCTTTTATTTTGGTGGGTTACCAGGTGTTCTGACAAATAATGCTACCTATCAGATTATGCTACCAAAACTGTATTTATCCTACTGTAAGGGTAAGTTCAGGGTTGGGGTAGGTGTACATGTTAATAAAGCCTCACACCTTATTAATATCATGCTGGAAGCAAAATCTGATAGGTAGCACTTTTCGCTATCGAATTATACTACCATCTGTTTTAATGGGAGGTAGCAAAATCTGACAGGGTAGCACAAATCGTCAGAACACCGGCAAGTAAGTGTACGTTTAAAGGTGCTTTCACGACATATTGCAATTACTGTAATTATGATATACCAACTTTTAAAAAGCATTCACATCCTCACAGAACTCGTAATTACAACTTGTGAACTGGGAGTTTTCTGAGCTATGACTTGTACCACCTGACCACCTCAGATTCATTAGGCGCTATGTTTAGGCATTGATAATGCAATAGTTCTCTGTCCAAATCCAAGGGTGAAAACAGCTCCAAGTACAATGTCACGTGTTGTCATTTCAAAATTACAATAATTACAATATGACATGAATGCAGCATAAGTCCTGGGTATACTTCACTTTCCGTGTTCTGTTCCGTCTTGCGCACAGCCACATCCACATAGCTTTCAAAGCATACTCAACTGCAGGTGAGCGTAGATGGATGAGCTCTACACATGCGCAGTACCACTTTCTTGACTCGCTCTGTCTCAACATTCACCTCGCACCTGCGCTGATGTACACGGACCATTCTGACGATGAAAATTGCATCACAAGGCTAGTGCGTGGATCATCGATGGCCTAAGTATACTTTGGGCTTTATCAGGGGCGCCGCTACAGTTTCTGTGCCCCTTGAACAGCATGTTGACTCGGGCCCATCGGTTTTGAAGCGTGTCAGTGAAAATGAAGTGTCAGTTTCTCATTTTGCTCTGAAATTGGCTGCACACAGCCTAGATCAATACTTTCAGTTTGGATGGACCTCTTATACAGTATCACAGTTGGTTAATCTAAAATAGTGATTGTGCATTAACAGCTGTCCACTATGTCAGTACGCAAATGCATGGTCTGAACTGTTTTACCCAGCACATTTCTTATTTTTGCTGCGAATGCGCACCTTCCCACAACATATGTGCATCCCTGGTAGTAATATACACAGTGTCCTAGGAATATGCTTGTTCCTTCATAGAAAGGATTGTCTATGCATTAATGGAAAGAAGTCCTTTATTATGGAACTTATGTGTCTGTTTCAAAGTGAATTAAGTGAGAGTCATGCTCTCTCCAAATTTCTTTGGTTTGTATAGAGTCTATGGCCATACTGCCAAAGTAACCAGGATTCCCTTTCGTGGAACTTCGAACTGCGTCCTCTAGGGGTCGCTATGGGGAACGCCTCGTCGTGACCCGTGTCTGAAGCCTACATTGAAAAAACACCAACTTGTTTGGCCGGCGACAGCCATGACGTCACTACCGTCGCGTCTCGTTCCCCTCAGGGAACCATGGTTACATAAGTAACCCGAGACGTTCTGTTCTGTCTTTGTGGGATGTCTGTAGTTCAGGACGATGGTTTGCTTGTTGAGTGAAGAGTGTTGAGGATTGTTTGCTAAATATAAGAAATAATAACGTGCCTGATTGGTCCAGCCGTTACACTTCTGAAGAACCAAGATTCAGCTTTTTGCACTCTGCACAGACTCCCACAGGAGTAGGGCATTCCCTGAGTCCCCCTTGGTGGTTTATGTAGGCTGCCATTGTCATGTTGTCCAAACCGAATAGGATGAAGGATGTGGTGGCCTCTCAGATCTGGCAGGAAGGTTTTGAGTGCCAGAAAAACTGCCATCTTCTCTAGGCAGTTAATATGCCAGCACTGCTCTAGATTCGACCAGGAGCCAGATGCCGGTCTGCCATCACACAAGGAACCCTAACCCAAGTTGGAAGCATCTGTCATGGCTACTTTACATATGGAGACCAGCCCCAGTACTATCCCTAAGCAACTTTACAGTATTAAATAAGAAAAATAGTGTGTCAATAATGCAAAACGACAATAGTAAACACTAAATTTTCAGTTAAAGGCAGTTCATAATTGAATTCAGTGATGTGATCATCCAGCTCAGTTCAGTTTAAATAGTGACATCGTTAACTTGATTGCACAGATACTGAGTTGTAAGTGTCCCCAACTAAGCAAACCAGAGGCGACAGCGGCAAGGAACCAAAACATCGGTGACAGAATGGAGAGAAAAACCTTGGGAGAAACCAGGCTCAATCGGGGGCCAGTTCTCCTCTGGCCAGACGAAACCAGCAGTTCAATTGCAGGCTGCAGCAAAGTCACATTGTGAAGAGGACTCATCTGGTTCTGGTTCCAAACAAACACAATGCCCTCAATGCCCTGAACTGAATAAGGGGTTGTGAGGCAAACACAAGACACGTTAGAAGGAGGCCCGGCCACAGTGGAACTTGCACGTCCTGATTCTGCCGAGTTAGACGCGTTCCTGGGTCAACAAGGGAGGGGCTTAAGGTAAAATTGATCAACCAATCAGAAAACTCACATGACATCTGCCAGCTTGAGCGCCACTTTTTGAGTTGTGCCACTTTGACGTCTCCTTCATTTCACAGAGGTAAGTGCATTTTATTTAAAATGTGCCATTTCAAATGTGCCCATCCCTGCTCAGCATAATGTATTATTTTCAATTGCACGATGGATTCATAACTAACGCGAACATTAGCTAAACTGCTC
>NW_015506995.1:145338-148413 GCF_001515645.1 Sinocyclocheilus grahami
TGTGACCTGACTTGCCTCATGACGATCAGTTGTGACTTGACTAGACTCATGAATATCAGTTGTGACTTGACTGAACTCAGGAATCGCCATGGTTCTGGCTTGCACTCCCCTCAGCATGGCGGCGTGGGTATACCGTTCCCCATAGCGACCCCTAGAGGACGCAGTTCGAAGTTCCACGAAAGGGAACGTCTCGGGTTACTTATGTAACCATGGTTCCCTGAGGGGAACGAGACACTGCGTCCTCTAGCTTTTTGTGCCATGCTGCGGACACAAGCTTCAGACGAAGAAGTGATGATGTGCGCTACCGGCGCCTATTTTGTACTAGTCGCGACGGTAGTGACGTCATGGCTGTCGCCGGCCAAACAAGTTGGTGTTTTTTCAATGTAGGCTTCAGACACGGGTCACGACGAGGCGTTCCCCATAGCGACCCCTAGAGGACGCAGTGTCTCGTTCCCCTCAGGGAACCATGGTTACATAAGTAACCCGAGACGTTCTGTTCTGTCTTTGTGGGATGTCTGTAGTTCAGGACGATGGTTTGCTTGTTGAGTGAAGAGTGTTGAGGATTGTTTGCTAAATATAAGAAATAATAACGTGCCTGATTGGTCCAGCCGTTACACTTCTGAAGAACCAAGATTCAGCTTTTTGCACTCTGCACAGACTCCCACAGGAGTAGGGCATTCCCTGAGTCCCCCTTGGTGGTTTATGTAGGCTGCCATTGTCATGTTGTCCAAACCGAATAGGATGAAGGATGTGGTGGCCTCTCAGATCTGGCAGGAAGGTTTTGAGTGCCAGAAAAACTGCCATCTTCTCTAGGCAGTTAATATGCCAGCACTGCTCTAGATTCGACCAGGAGCCAGATGCCGGTCTGCCATCACACAAGGAACCCTAACCCAAGTTGGAAGCATCTGTCATGGCTACTTTACATATGGAGACCAGCCCCAGTACTATCCCTAAGCAACTTTACAGTATTAAATAAGAAAAATAGTGTGTCAATAATGCAAAACGACAATAGTAAACACTAAATTTTCAGTTAAAGGCAGTTCATAATTGAATTCAGTGATGTGATCATCCAGCTCAGTTCAGTTTAAATAGTGACATCGTTAACTTGATTGCACAGATACTGAGTTGTAAGTGTCCCCAACTAAGCAAACCAGAGGCGACAGCGGCAAGGAACCAAAACATCGGTGACAGAATGGAGAGAAAAACCTTGGGAGAAACCAGGCTCAATCGGGGGCCAGTTCTCCTCTGGCCAGACGAAACCAGCAGTTCAATTGCAGGCTGCAGCAAAGTCACATTGTGAAGAGGACTCATCTGGTTCTGGTTCCAAACAAACACAATGCCCTCAATGCCCTGAACTGAATAAGGGGTTGTGAGGCAAACACAAGACACGTTAGAAGGAGGCCCGGCCACAGTGGAACTTGCACGTCCTGATTCTGCCGAGTTAGACGCGTTCCTGGGTCAACAAGGGAGGGGCTTAAGGTAAAATTGATCAACCAATCAGAAAACTCACATGACATCTGCCAGCTTGAGCGCCACTTTTTGAGTTGTGCCACTTTGACGTCTCCTTCATTTCACAGAGGTAAGTGCATTTTATTTAAAATGTGCCATTTCAAATGTGCCCATCCCTGCTCAGCATAATGTATTATTTTCAATTGCACGATGGATTCATAACTAACGCGAACATTAGCTAAACTGCTCATATAAGGTGCAAATCACCTAACCCCGCTCCTATCGGACAGGAAGGCACCCACGATCGTTTCGCCCCGACCCGGCGTGGTGTTTCCCCCGTGATCGCGTCGTCGGATCTTCTCGTCCGATGATTTAGGCCTATATGACTTTTTTCATGTATTCGTTTAGCCGACGCTTATACTAATCTTTTAAAAGAGAAGCTAAACACTTTCGCGGATGGATTGGGACCAATAATGCGGGGTTTGCCGTCCATCAACAACAAGGACATATATTGTGTTGACCCAGAGACATCATTAGATCATCCAATATATGACACACATTAATCAATCACTGTATTGAAATAATCATGATAATATTAATGAAATATCTTATGTTGACACATTCATGAAAGCTCATATAACCCAGGCAACAATATATCACTGTATTTAAATTATAATAATAATACAATATCTAATTTAAAACAAACAGTAATCTATCACTATATTGTAATTATAATAATAATAATAATAGAATGATAATGAAATATCTTGTGTTGATCCAGGGACATCATATTCTTGTGTTGACCCAGGGACTTCATTCCTTATAGCTCATCTAATATAAGACAAACAGTAATTAATCACTGTATTTAATAATAATAATCATACAAACTCTAATATAAGACCAAGAGTAATCTAGCACTATATTGCAATAATAATAATAATACTAATAATAATAATAATATATAAGGTGCAAATCACCTAACCCCGCTCCTATCGGACAGGAAGGCACCCACGATCGTTTCGCCCCGACCCGGCGTGGTGTTTCCCCCGTGATCGCGTCGTCGAATCTTCTCGTCCGATGATTTAGGCCTATATGACTTTTTTCATGTATTCGTTTAGCCGACGCTTATACTAATCTTTTAAAAGAGAAGCTAAACACTTTCGCGGATGGATTGGGACCAATAATGCGGGGTTTGCCGTCCATCAACAACAAGGACATATATTGTGTTGACCCAGAGACATCATTAGATCATCCAATATATGACACACATTAATCAATCACTGTATTGAAATAATCATGATAATATTAATGAAATATCTTATGTTGACACATTCATGAAAGCTCATATAACACAAGGCAACAATATATCACTGTATTTAAATTATAATAATAATAATACAATATCTAATTTAAAACAAACAGTAATCTATAACTATATTGTAATTATAATAATAATAATAATAGAATGATAATGAAATATCTTGTGTTGATCCAGGGACATCATATTCTTGTGTTGACCCAGGGACTTCATTCCTTATAGCTCATCTAATATAAGACAAACAGTAATTAATCACTGTATTTAATAATAATAATCATACAAACTCTAATATAAGACCAAGAGTAATC
>NW_015506995.1:151285-151986 GCF_001515645.1 Sinocyclocheilus grahami
TGACATCTGCCAGCTTGAGCGCCACTTTTTGAGTTGTGCCACTTTGACGTCTCCTTCATTTCACAGAGGTAAGTGCATTTTATTTAAAATGTGCCATTTCAAATGTGCCCATCCCTGCTCAGCATAATGTATTATTTTCAATTGCACGATGG
Organism: Sinocyclocheilus grahami; assembly: GCF_001515645.1. Classification (NCBI taxonomy): domain Eukaryota; kingdom Metazoa; phylum Chordata; class Actinopteri; order Cypriniformes; family Cyprinidae; genus Sinocyclocheilus; species Sinocyclocheilus grahami. Next base: position 151,438 of record NW_015506995.1, read on the forward strand.
ATTCATAACTAACGCGAACATTAGCTAAACTGCTCATATAAGGTGCAAATCACCTAACCCCGCTCCTATCGGACAGGAAGGCGCCCACGATCGTTTCGCCCCGACCCGGCGTGGTGTTTCCCCCGTGATCGCGTCGTCGGATCTTCTCGTCCGATGATTTAGGCCTATATCACTTTTTTCATGTATTCATTTAGCCGACGCTTATACTAATCTTTTAAAAGAGAAGCTAAACACTTTTGCGGATGGATTGGGACCAATAATGCGGGGTTTGCCGTTCATCAACAACAAGGACATATATTATGTTGACCCAGAGACATCATTAGCTCATCCAATATATGACACACATTAATCAATCACTGTATTGAAATAATCATGATAATATTAATGAAATATCTTATGTTGACACATTCATGAAAGCTCATATAACACAAGGCAACAATATATCACTGTATTTAAATTATAATAATAATACAATATCTAATTTAAAACAAACAGTAATCTATAACTATATTGTAATTATAATAATAATAATAATAGAATGATAATGAA
>NW_015506996.1:0-684 GCF_001515645.1 Sinocyclocheilus grahami
TAGGCCTTAGTTAAATTAAGATATTTAAGCAACTTTTACAAAAATCCCTTAGGAGAATACAACACAGATATCATGCATCACGCCACTTAGTTATTCCCTAATTGATCCCTCCTCATCTTTTTGTGAACATTTTACACATTCTCATTGGTACTTTTAAAATATTGGTAACACCTGCAGCACATTTCTTACAGTACTCATTAAAATGACCAATTATGTTAGTTAATAAAATAGAACTTCATCGTTAGTGAAAGTTAGCTCAGTTCCACAAATTTGTAACTGTTGAAATGAGCATTAACAAAGATTAATAAATGCCTTAGTGTAACGAATCGGTCCACTGAAGGCGAGTGTAGTGAAGAACCCAAGGACACCATAAGCGGAGGGTGAACCAACTCCAGGGTACGGCTAAAAGCAGCCCGATGTGTGAAACATCATAAACCCTCTTTAGGCAAGAACCAGGGTGTCATGTAGGCTAAGAAAACATGTTTAATGGGACTGAATTTGTATTTAACGTAATTACAATGTAATAAAAACATTAGAAATGTATAATTATAACGCTTCCTTTCCACGGCTATTCAAACAGCGAATAAATAATATAGGCTATAGAAAGTGACATTATCACTAACTTTGCTCTATCCCGAGTTAAAAATCACACACACACACACACACACACACACACACACACAC
>NW_015506996.1:2280-2930 GCF_001515645.1 Sinocyclocheilus grahami
GAATGATGAAATACGTGTTTAGTGTGGTTTATTGGCCTAAACCCAGTCGCCTCTGGTCCGTGCGCGGATTACTGAAGCAGATGTAGCTTGGGTTCATCTTAAGCTCGACAGCGCGCGCAAACGCAGAGAAACTCCCGCCGAAGCGCTGAGAGCCACGTGACTCGCTCATATAAAGATGGCGGCTATTAAAGAGGAGCGTGAAGACGCGAGGATCGAAGACGCGTTCGGAGTCAAAGCAGAAGAAACCGAGGAACAAACGGGTTGGTGTTCTGTCTCCGAGCGTTTACGACAAGCCCAGGAGCTTTAGCTGTCGTAGTTGCTGATCGATAGGGATGCAGCGGTTCGAGTCGCTGTTATTTCAACAGACTGAGATTGAGACGCTGCTAGACCAACACAGATAAACACTGCTGTATGCAGGCTCAGAGATGCACTAGTCCTCCACGAACGCTAGAGAAAAACAAGCAGCGGCGGATGTGTGTGTGTTTGCTGCTTCGCTACAGATACCCCGGCTAAGCGATACAGCACAGCACAAGCAGCGTAGCTCGCGGTTACCCTAGCTTCGCTAGCACTACCACGCTTGATTGGGTTTATCTTGCGCAGACTAGCAATCTACCTCGGTTTGGAGCGCACATAAATATAAGACACTTAAT
>NW_015506996.1:4482-4792 GCF_001515645.1 Sinocyclocheilus grahami
AATTATTATTACTTTAAATTATATTGTCGCTGGTTCAGTACACGCACACAAATATAATGAGACACTTGAGAATAAAATCTAAAAACAGTATAAAGAAACGGGTAGGTTTATTCAGAGTAAACATACTAACAGATTATGAGCAGATTTGTGGTATTGTGATGATAATATGAATAAATAGGACTGCATGAGTTTACAAAGATATCAAAATCATGATCAGCAATGCAGTGATTGGCGTCGAGACGCAACATAATGACGTGTAATTAATAAAAGTACATCACACTAGCGATGTAACGTATGACAATTTCACATC
>NW_015506996.1:4954-5389 GCF_001515645.1 Sinocyclocheilus grahami
GGTTACAGCGACCGGCGTGATCACGGTTACAGCGACCGGCGTGATGGAGTGATCACGGTTACAGTGACCGGATTGATCACGGTTACAGTGACCGGAGTGATCACGGTTACAGTGACCGGCGTGATCACGGTTACAGTGACCGGCGTGATCACGGTTACAGTGACCGGAGTTATCACGGGCATAGAGATGCTCACTTCTGTCTGGAAGTCGCCGCATGTCTCTTATATCACCGCAGACGCACTCTCTCGTTTCATTCAAATGCAGCTTGCCGTCTTGCGTCTCAGTTTTTGATTGTATTGAAAATGAAAGCAGAGGAATTTAGTATTAATACTAGTTAACTATGAATATACAATACATTATCCCTTAAATGTCAACCTGATAGTTTAACCGTTCGTTCGTCTTGGCTCAAAGCCACTTGCTGAGAACTTTTCTTCG
>NW_015506996.1:6410-13274 GCF_001515645.1 Sinocyclocheilus grahami
ATAGTTTGAACGTTCGTTCGTCTTGGCTCAAAGCCACTTGCTGCAAACTTTTCTTCGCGGAAGCTTTGCGTTAAACAAGCGAGATAACGAAATATTTAATCTCTAATTAATATTTTTTGTCCAGTTAGTTTTGGTACTGAGGTAAAAGTTACCTTGCATTCACTATATAACAGTGGGTGCTGGTCACGAAGATGACGAGCAAATTTGAGGCGTTTCCCCCTTTCGCAGCGACTTTCTTCTTGCAAGATCGGCAGACAGGGGTGACCGTCCTCGATTAAATTGCCTTCAGGACTCTTGTAAAAGCCAAAATACGACCAGACCACCGATTTGGTTCTCTTAGATGGCTGAAAAATCTCCCGAGCGCTGTCACTGCCTTCCGCCATTTCGTCTCGTGCAAAAAACATCAACAACAACAACACTGCATGCTGCTTCTGCGTCAGACTGATGCTGGCTGGACAGGATTAAGCGCGATAATCAAATACGGTTTTGATGATGATTAAATTTTAAATGATAATACTAACCGTCAGCGCATTTTATCGTGATGTACCGTGAAACCGGTAATCGTTCCATCCCCACATCACACACCTGACGAAAAACTAAAAAATATTTTCTAGTAATTTTACAGGCCTTATATTTGTATTTAAATGTTGTAATGAGCAATTCATTCCTGTAACTTTACCTGTGGACCAGATTTGTAATGTGCATTGATTACAGTTTCTTAAGAACTCTTTCGAAGCAAAAAGTGTGCAGAAGTTATCTGCATCTCGTGCTGCTTCAAGCCTCTCGCATAACAGCAGTCATCGTTCAGATTAATGCACAGCTCAGACTAACTCTACATCATGGGTAAGACACTCCATTAAAATATACGGCAATTATTCCCTCATAAATAAGTCTCTCAGTGAGTAAAACTTGCTGTGTCTATATTATTATATACTACACAACATTATATTATTTTGCAAGTTAATGTTTAAATTATATTGTCCCTGGTTCAGTAGTACTCTTGTTAAAATAGTACCAGTGTCTCGAACAGACTATAAGTATGATTTCTGCTTTAAAAGTCGCACTCTAATCCTGATTACATGAAATAAACTGCTCCCGAGCAGGTTTAAGCTAACTGACACACACACACACACGATGCGCAAAACTCTGCATTTGAACAGTCAATAGCAAATACTTAAACTAATAACAAAACAGCAGCTGATTCAGAAGCGCCAGATTGTCATAGCAAAGTCAGAATGACCTCCTCTCCTAGGTTCACGAAACGGTCGTCCATAAAATGCATTGCTGTTCTGTTGTAAGTGATCTTAAAGATTCCTAAATGCATCTACTTCCGGAAGGCCAAATAAAGTGCTTTTGCTTTCGTCTAGAAACACACAGCGTCTCCCTGACATGCTGCTTCAACACTAACTGCGGTTACTGAAACCACGCCTTCTTTCTCTGCGTGCACATTTGGGCGCATTATGCTAATATTTCCACATAGTGAGGTAGATATGTGGGGGCGTGTTAGAACGAGCCGTTTTAGGGGGGCGTGGCAGAGTCTTAACTTTGATAAAGAATATCTCTTTAGTTTTGAGACTTTAGTCTTTGCAACTTCAGGGATCTTATCTATGCACAATCAGCTTGTAACACTCCAAAGAGAAAGGAGAACTTGAAATCGCATCACATGACCCCTTTAAACACGACTACGGGACATTTATTAAATGGATTTCATGTAAGGCACCACGGGATAGTTCGCGCTGAATCGCAAGGAGACGTAGATATTAACATATTTACAGTAGGAAATTTACAAAATATCTTCATGGAACATGATCTTTACTTAATATCCTAATGATTTTTGGCATAAAAGAAAAATGGATAATTTTGACCCATACATTGTTGCTATTGCTACAAATATACCCCAGCGACTTAAAGGGTTAGTTGATGAAAATTAGGCTGTGTTTTACTCACCCCCGAGGCATCCTAGGTGTATATGACTTTCTTCTTTCAGATGAATCCAGTCGGAGTTATATTAAAAAGTGTCCTGGCTATTCCAAGCTCTATCATTGCAGTCAGCGGGTGTTGCAGTGCTTCAGTCCAAAAGAAGTGAAATAAAAAGCGCCCATCCAAAAAAAAAAACCCGCTGACCTCATACGTCATCCGCCCCGAACTGCTTCTGTTTACAACAGTGAGCGCAAGCTAGATTAAAGTGATTATTACGTTTTAAATATGGTTATTTTTCTTACAAAAATTAATCAATTCGCTACAGGAGGCCTTTGTTCACCCCCCGGAGCCGTGTGAGACACTTTTTTTTTTTACGGATGGACGCTTTTTATTTCACTTCTTTTGGACTGAAGCACTGCAACACCCCCAGGACAATTTTACTGGATTCGTCTGAAAGAAGAAAGTCATGCCTGAAGTAAGCACCCCGAGAATGACTCCCACCTACCTGTAGAGGGGCGACCTTAACCAAATGCCAGCCACAGGATTTCATCCAATGTGCCTCTCTGAAAGTAAGCTAACATTAGCTACAGTTTGCTTGCAACAACCTAGCCAACATTTGGTTGGAGACCAAATATGACGCAGGAAAAAAAAGGAGGCGGTGACTGGAGACACGATTCCATCTAGTCAATTATATACACTTTCCGCTGCCCATTGATAGGGCAACTGTTGAACAGACTCGCCAACCACATGCAGGCAGGAAGAACTTCATTAGACCTGCCAGAGTTTAATTTTCTAATAAAAGATCATACTTTCTTACATGAGTTGTTACATTTAAATATCTCTTAGCAGATTTTGTCTCCAATATGAAACTACCTGCTAATTGCACTCACAATTGCATAAAATAGCCTTGTTGTCTAGTTTGGGTGAGTAAGGGCAAAGCACACAAGATGTAGTACCTTCAATGCCCTGTAGACTTATTTTACTCTGTAAACTACTTTTGTAGCAGAAATAAACTGTTGCAGAAAAAGTTAGGTGCCATGCAAAACTCATCAAGTAATTGCATTACCCTTCACAAATGTATTGGAGTAAAAAGTACATGTACTTATTCAGAAATGTAGTCAAGTAGAAAGTAAAAAAGTTGCTATTATCATTGATACTCAGTACAATCGTTTTGGCTGATTTGTAGTTTTACTAATTACATTTACTCAAATACTTTACAACACTGTTATGAATAAGCGTGACCAAAGTGACAGAATCCTGAAAATTGATACTTAGAAGTCATTATATACAAGCAGCCCTGAAACAAATCAGCTTATATATATGTGTGTGTGTGTGGACCTGACTACTCAATTGATCTAACATCACTAGAAGAGAAATCTAGCCATGAGTAGATGCCCAAAGCAGGTCATGTGTTTAATTTATTCATCTTGTTTCACCTTAGGTCTGATGACACTGAAAGAGGAGAGTGAAGTTCTCAACGAAACGGATGAGAAATATAAGCTTGAGAAACATCACGAGTTCATACCTGAAGAAAAACCGTTTAGTTGCTCACAGGCTGAAAAGACTTCACGAAAAAGAGCTCAAAAGACAAGAAGCTGTGAAAAGAAGCATTTTACCTGTCAACAGTGTGAGAAAAGTTTTAACCTAAAAGGAGACCTTATCAGACACCGGAGAGTTCACACTGGAGAAAAGCTGTTTCCCTGCCGAAGGTGTGGTGTAAGTTTTACTCAAAAAGGAAGCCTTATCAGGCACACACGAATTTTCATTTGGCAGACGCTTTTATCCAAAGCAAATTACAGTTGAGGAAAACAACAAGCGATTCATCATAAGATGGCAATAAACATGAGAAGTGCCTGTTATACAAGTTTTCAGTCATCGTTCAAAACCATAATCTAGAATATTAAGTAAGGGATAATGTACATCCAGCAGGTTGTTATCGCAGAATAACCCCCGACAGGGTGATCAGGACCCCGAAGGGTTACACCTAACGAACATCTGTTGTGTTGCTGAATGAAGGGTATCTGTTAATGTTGGGGTGGGCAATTAATTTTCCCAAGGGGCCACATGAGAAACTGGGGTGGTTGTTGAGGACTGGACCAATACACTTGTGATGAGTGGAGCAGGGCCGAGAGCCGTGGGAACGGAGCGAGGCCGGTGAAGTAAATGATAATGCGCCACTCACCGGTCTCGAGTCCCACGGAGGAGCTCCGGAAGGATAAAACTCCTTTTTAAGTGACGAGAGAGGACCAGGCCTGGATTTGATGTTGTTGTTTTGTTTCTGTTTGCGCTATTTTATGTTTTGTGTGTTATTTTATTATTAAAGTTTTGTTTAAATATTCGCCTGTTCCCGCCTTCCTCCCGATCTACAAACTGTGTTACAACATTTAACTCAGTTCTGCCCAATATATTACATCTCTTTATATAAAAAACAGTAAGTGAAAGATTACAATGAAAATGTAAAATCTAATGAACGTTTCAAAAGCTAGCATTACAACTTTAGACAAAAAGCAAGTATTTCAAAGACTAGCATCACATTAACTTTATATAAAAAAGCAATAAATGCCCCAGTGTTGTTTGTTTGATTGTTTTACCTGGGTTTACTTTTCTTGTTAAGTGAGAGCAGACAGCTCTGCATGCAGTACTCGAATCGCTCTCGTGGTACTTTGATGTGATTCACCGATCCGTCTGTGCAGTGCTGCTTTAAGTCGAACACACCTAATATGTACTCATATTTTCATCGCTTTGAATGCTGTCTGTATCCCACCTTCTCACGCGCCATGATTGGTCGATTGTGTACAATGCCAGCACATTATTGGTCAAACTACTTTTCGTTCATTACCTTCAGCAAGTAGGAAAACAAAGCCAAAACCTGGATATTTTAGACGATACATGAATCCAGGTCAGGACGTGTCCAGGAAAAAAAGGACATATGGTCACCCTAATGCTGTATAGTAGGGATGTGTTTGATTTTGGACACAGCGCAAGACTTGTTAGGTCAGATAAAGGAAACATCTAAACTGCTTCGGTGTGTGAATAGGGTTGGAAAGCATTACGACTCTATGCTCTGTCAGTGTTTCCCAATCCTAGTTCTTTAATACCTCCAACTCTTTCTCTCTTTTCTGACTCACCCATTTGAGTTTCTGAGATGTCTGTACTAATAAGCTAACGAGTTAAATCAGGTGGGCTTGATTAGGTTGACATCTAAAATGTACAGTGCAGTGTCTAGGACCAGGGTTGTGAAACACCATTATGCGTGTATTGATCAGTGTTTATGTTACGACTTTGGTCCTGGAGGGCCACTGTCCTGCCAAGTTGAGCTCCAACCCTGTTTGATTAGGGTTGGAGCTAGTGTTAATTTCGTTAATGAAATCTATGACGAATAATGGTCGTCAACTAAGTTTTTCCCCCTGATGAAAACGAGACTATAATAAGGTCATTAAACGATGACTGAGACTAAATGAACATGCAGTATTGTTGACGAAAAAAGACGAGACTAAAATGCAGTTAAAAGAACAAAAACTTAACCAAAACACTTTTATTCTTGTTGAAAAAAGTGGAGCCAAAACACTTCAGACTGCTGTACAAGACTGTATTATGCGAGCGTTCGTGTTTGTCAGGGATCTCGACTATTGTTTGCTGATTGTAACGTTACTTACACATCCTCTGTGTGGCAATAAGTCTTTGTTGCTATTGTTTTAATCACTTAAAGTAATCAATAAAACTGGGATAGCAATACATCCCCAGAAAAATGTATAAATCAAGCAATTATTTATCAGTATGTAGATAAATAGTTTAATATGGAAGCATATAGGTAGCGAATTTCAATTTAAAATGCAATATTCAAAATGGCAATGTATTTCTGTTTTTGTAGAATTTCCATTTTCCATTACCCACACATGCAAAGTTCGTTGCAAAAAGAAAATGAAATTGTATAATTTACATTTGCCATTTCCAACAGTAGTCTTAATATGTAAATTGCATAAAAATTTTAACGCTTTATAAGTTGCAAAATGAAAATATATAACACAAATTGATTCGATATGTGTAACATGTCCAAGCAGAAATGGTAGCAAAATTATCATTGAAATGCCATTTGTCCTAAATGCATTTAAACTAACAGAACACTTTGGATTACATTTTCATCATGACGCCCTGGGATATATGTAGCAAAATTCAGTGCGGCTTTGAAAATGCATTCCGAGCTGACCACGCCCATCCTCCGTCAAATCATTGCTTCAAGGCGGGGATTGGCGGAAACGTGTTACGTTTGGATCGTTCGAAACATGGTGGCTCGAGATCTGATAAGACCGTTGAATTCACTGGCAGATAAAGTGGAGAGTGAACAGAGAAATATATTAAGCATACTATGAGCATACTCCATGCTAAAATCAAACGTTCGAACGACCGACCGAACGTCTTGAGCGTCTTACACTGCGGGTGACCCACGTGACGTCAGCGTCTTGAAATTAGCTGGTTTTTAAACATTTAAGGAGCCAAGCTGCTGTGTAAAGACTATAAATGGACATTACAATAAAGATATTTTATACCTAAACTAATACTCTGCATCCTGATGTACTTCCCTGAATAAGTCTTTAAAGGTGTTGTAGGCTATGAGTAACTGGGTAACTTGCTCGTTCTGAGTAATAAATTGAAAAAGCTTCCACCTGTATATGACTAAACTAAATAACATGGAGTTTACTTGAGGTTCTGCTATAAATGTGTCTAGCTCGTTTGGCAACTCAAAGTTTCAGATCCCTCCACAGATTTTCTGTAGGATTGTGGTCTGGAGACTGTCTAGGCCACTCCATGACCTTAATGTGCTTCTTCTTGAGCCACTCCTTTGTTGCCTTGGCGGTATGTTTCGGGTCATTGTCATGCTGGAAGACCCATCCATGACCCATCTTCAGTGTTCTGGCTGAGGGAAGGAGGTTCTCGTCCAAGATT
>NW_015506996.1:13747-33246 GCF_001515645.1 Sinocyclocheilus grahami
GATATGTGTAACATGTCCAAGCAGAAATGGTAGCAAAATTATCATTGAAATGCCATTTGTCCTAAATGCATTTAAACTAACAGAACACTTTGGATTACATTTTCATCATGACGCCCTGGGATATATGTAGCAAAATTCAGTGCGGCTTTGAAAATGCATTCCGAGCTGACCACGCCCATCCTCCGTCAAATCATTGCTTCAAGGCGGGGATTGGCGGAAACGTGTTACGTTTGGATCGTTCGAAACATGGTGGCTCGAGATCTGATAAGACCGTTGAATTCACTGGCAGATAAAGTGGAGAGTGAACAGAGAAATATATTAAGCATACTATGAGCATACTCCATGCTAAAATCAAACGTTCGAACGACCGACCGAACGTCTTGAGCGTCTTACACTGCGGGTGACCCACGTGACGTCAGCGTCTTGAAATTAGCTGGTTTTTAAACATTTAAGGAGCCAAGCTGCTGTGTAAAGACTATAAATGGACATTACAATAAAGATATTTTATACCTAAACTAATACTCTGCATCCTGATGTACTTCCCTGAATAAGTCTTTAAAGGTGTTGTAGGCTATGAGTAACTGGGTAACTTGCTCGTTCTGAGTAATAAATTGAAAAAGCTTCCACCTGTATATGACTAAACTAAATAACATGGAGTTTACTTGAGGTTCTGCTATAAATGTGTCTAGCTCGTTTGGCAACTCAAAGTTTCAGATCCCTCCACAGATTTTCTGTAGGATTGTGGTCTGGAGACTGTCTAGGCCACTCCATGACCTTAATGTGCTTCTTCTTGAGCCACTCCTTTGTTGCCTTGGCGGTATGTTTCGGGTCATTGTCATGCTGGAAGACCCATCCATGACCCATCTTCAGTGTTCTGGCTGAGGGAAGGAGGTTCTCGTCCAAGATTGTACAGTACATGGCCCCGTCCATTTGCCCCTCAATGCAGTGAAGTCATCCTGTACCCTTAGCAGAAAAACAGCCCCAAAGCATAATGTTTCCAGCTCCGTGCTGTAACGGTGGTGGCCGGCCTAGCATAGATAAGCTCTATCAAAGGAAATGTTTGGGCGCCAGTCAGGATTAATCCTGACAAAATTTAAATTAACCCAGAATAGCAAAAAACAAAAACCACCTGTTACAATATGGATAATTAAAAAAACAGTCAAAGGAAAACTCTTTTCACAAGGGAAGATTTATTCCACAATGACCATGAGAGGAAAAAACTTGTTTGAAGATAGGCAAAAAAAAGCACTTCGGTTCAATTTCAAGTTTGAAATCCGTGCAAGATTGCGTCACGCTAATTCAAGTTCCCAACACGGGCAGATTCGCATCCACAATCATAAATTGTCCATAGAAAAAAGAAACGTCAAACATTTTGTTCCTTTCATAGTTAAGGAAAAACAAACAATAATCTTAAAGCAAAATAACCAACGCAACGTTGCAACGCTTAAAAAGTCAAGTGAAGCTCCGCGATGCACCAGACATCGATCACAAGAAGTAACAGTTCGACAAGCGGCAGTCTTTCCACTTCAAACGGTAATCCTCTCAGGTACGACGGGTTCCTTATATCCTCCTTCCTTCCGCTGTTAATTGAAACACTCCACCCCAAATCATACCCCTTGAGTGTAGGGATGGTGTTCTTGGGGTCAAAGTCAGCATTTCTCTCCCTCCAAACACAGCGAGTCGAGTCAATGCCAAAGAGCTCAATTTTGGTCTCGTCTGACCACAGCACTTTCTCCCAAGCCTTCTCTGAATCATTTAGATGTTTATTGGCAAACTTTAAACGGGTTGCACACGTGCCTTCTTGAGCAGGGGGAGCTTGCTGGCGCTGCAGGATTTCAGTCCACTGCGGTGTAGTGTGTTACCAACGGTTTGCTTGGTGACTGTGGTCCCAACTGCCTTAAGATCGTTAACAAGCTCCTCCTGTGTAGTTTGGGGCTGATCCCTCACCTTTCTCATGATCATCCTTACCCCACGAGGCGAGATCTTGCACGGAGCTCCAGACAGAGGCAGGTTGATGGTTGTTTTGTATTTTTTCCGAATTCCATTTCCGAATGTTCTTGGGGTCAAAGTCAGCATTTCTCTCCCTCCAAACACAGCGAGTCGAGTCAATGCCAAAGAGCTCAATTTTGGTCTCGTCTGACCACAGCACTTTCTCCCAAGCCTTCTCTGAATCATTTAGATGTTTATTGGCAAACTTTAAACGGGTTGCACACGTGCCTTCTTGAGCAGGGGGAGCTTGCTGGCGCTGCAGGATTTCAGTCCACTGCGGTGTAGTGTGTTACCAACGGTTTGCTTGGTGACTGTGGTCCCAACTGCCTTAAGATCGTTAACAAGCTCCTCCTGTGTAGTTTGGGGCTGATCCCTCACCTTTCTCATGATCATCTTTACCCCACGAGGCGAGATCTTGCACGGAGCTCCAGACAGAGGCAGGTTGATGCTTGTTTTGTATTTTTTCCGAATTCCATTTCCGAATAATCGCACCAACAGTTGTCTCCTTCTCACCAAGCTTCTTGCTGATGGACTTGTAGCCCATTCCAGCCTTGTGCAGATCTATAATCTTGTCTCTGAGATGGTTTGACAGCTCTTTGGTCTTGCCCATGGTGGTGGGAAACGTTGGAATGGAAGATACAGATTGTGTGGACAGGTGTCTTATACACCTAACGAGCTGACATTAGGAGTAACTTCTTAAAGTGACAGGACTAATCTGTGTTCCACATGGGCAAATAACCAGTCTGTGGGAGCCAGAATTCAAATACTTATTTCACTCACTGAAATGTAAATCAATTTCTAACCTTTATATAATGTTTTTTTCTGGATTTTTAGGTTGATATTCTGTCTCTGTTAAAATAAACCTACCATAAAAATCACAGACCCTTCATTCCTTTATAAGTGGGCAAACTTACAAAATCAGCAGGGGATCAAATAAATATTTTCCCCATTGTATATCCACATTTCAGGGACAAATCACACCAGCCATGTGGCACAAAGACTTTAAAATATCAGGTCTCATTCAGCTCGGTCAGAAGGACAAATTGTCATTTTCAAGTCCTGCACGTCAAATAGAGAGTGGGTTAAATAAAGGCTACCTTGAGTAAGATCTTATTGATGCAGTCATCCAAGCCATCATGCCTGGGCTTCAGTTGCGTAGTTATCTTGAGGGCAAATCAGGTCTCACACTTCCAACATTAATAAGAATCCTCTGCTCTCGTTATCAAGAGAAAAATGCCACAGAAGTATACAAACAAGCTCACTGCAGAGGCCCAGGGTGCTAAATAAACACCATAAAGCTTTCTCATTCGTGTTCTTGAGCGGAGACAGAAAATTTAGTTCACTTCACAAAAAGATAAGTCTGGCCTTAGTCCAAAACATGTTCCTTCATACCGTGCTGACTGGCTTACAGAATGACCGCATTCAGAGTGACCTCCAGCCATTCCTGTCTGACCCCACGATTTCAGATGAAGTCTTGTTGGAGAGATTAAATGTTGCTTGTTCCCATTAACAGAAAGACAAAACAAACAGAAGTCCGAACACAGTGCTGCTGTTCATGTCACATAGTTAAAACAATCAAAGCACACAAAAGTTGACCTGATGTCGCAACTACGAAGCTTAAGCAATTAAATAATGCTAATTAAAGAAACAATTCAACAGTCCTCACCTGCTTCTCAGTGTTCTGCAGTCAGTAACCAGGCTGCAGTGACGACAGATGGCCTGCAGCTTGTGGCAGTCAATGGGACCAGTATGCCTTATGTTGGATGGGTAGAGATAACTTTCAAATTGGCTTACCCTGTTGATAGCGTGAAACATTTAATCATTCCTGTCCTTGTCTTAAAAGATCAAAGATTATCCAAACCAAGCATCGGCTAACAACTGTTTTCCAATTGTCAGTGCGTGCACTCGAACGGTTACATTTCCTTCTGCTCACCTGAAAACATTTAATGACTTTAAAAGTGTTATGGAAATGGCTGTAAGACATGGATAGTCATTTGACAATATTTAATAGGTAATTCCCAGAGAAACTTCACTCCCTGGCTGTACTGTATGCTACACTATCGTTAGCCATTCTTAAATTTAACTCAGAAATACGGCGAGAACAGACTTTATTAAGTCCCAAAACTATTATGGTTAATGATGGACATTTCTCAAAGAGGGAATAACAAAAAAAACTTTCCTGATACAGTGTGGGAACTCCCATGATCTTGATCAGCCATTATGCAGCTGCGCGAAAGGCCTTCTCGTTGAGCTTCAGGATCTCATCACGCATGCGCACTATGTTTGATCGATGTCTCTTTCACTCGTTTATTAATGCCTGTGACCGCTGTGATGTAATTTTGACAGTGGGGTGTCACTTTTTGATTAGTACTCATAGGCAAGAATTTGTGTTCGTAGCTCAGCAGTGGTGAAACTATATTTAGTGTATGTAAAGTCGTACTCAAACAAACAAAGCAAAAGTCGTATCTGTGACTGTTGTCACGATTCAGATCACAGTGGAGTCAGCTGGCTTAAGCGTGGCTTTTGTACTGCAAACACATACCAGCTTCATCACTGTGTCTGTCACGCGACTCTGTTCCCCTTTCAGGCTTGAACTGATGGTAAAACTAAGGACATTATGTAATGTCTTTACATTTATATCGAAAGCTGAAGTTGGCGATTATGGTAAGGGGCGTTACATTTCCGACGAGTGCTTGCGGTGTTCGGCCAATCACAATGCACTGGGTCAGCTGGCCAATCAGAGCAGACTGCGCTTGTCGGAAGGAGGGACTTTGTAGAAAACAAAGCGTTTGAGAGAGGCGGGGCATAGAGGACCTACAATAATGTACAGTATTTGAAAAATAATGTGTTTTTTAACGTTAAAGCATGTCAACATATTCTGTTACACCAAATACACCAAATAATGATCTTTAAAAAAGCATCATATGACCCCTTTAAGTTAATTATATATGGCAATAATCAGCAATATGCTTTCACACAAATAACTTTATTTTTGAATGTTTCAGTATGTGTTGACACAAATTACTTATTTGAATTGCATTGAGTTATTCAAAAAGAAACATTATTGCTTGATGACGTCAGGAACCCATGAATCGGCTTTTTGAACTGGTTAAATGAGCCGATCTGTCCGAAACGAACTGGTTTGTGGAAATGAATCGGACTTTGCATCACTACTGTGTTGGAGCGAGGAATGAGGAGATGTGGAGTACATCAAAAGGGAGATTTTAATGAAATCGGGGAACCAGGAAAACACTTGGCTGAGGTAGACATCAACAGACATTCACAATACCACACTAAGAACCGGGAACACTTTAAATACACAGGAGCAAATGAAGATAATAAATAACACAGCTGGAACTAATGGAACTAATCAGGGAACATAATGGGAACAGGAAACCCAAATAAGGGATTTGAAAAATAATGTGTTTTTTAACGTTAAAGCATGTCAACATATTCTGTTACACCAAATACACCAAATAATGATCTTTAAAAAAGCATCATATGACCCCTTTAAGTTAATTATATATGGCAATAATCAGCAATATGCTTTCACACAAATAACTTTATTTTTGAATGTTTCAATATGTGTTGACACAAATTACTTATTTGAATTTCATTGAGTTATTCAAAAAGAAATGCATAGAGACATTATTGCTTGATGACGTCAGGAACCCATGAAATGAGCCGATCTGTCCGAAACGAACTGGTTTGTGGAAATGAATCGGACTTTGCATCACTACTGTGTTGGAGCGAGGAATGAGGAGATGTGGAGTACATCAAAAGGGAGATTTTAATGAAATCAGGGAACCAGGAAAACACGTAGCTGAGGTAGACATCAACAGACATTCACAATACCACACTAAGAACCGGGAACACTTTAAATACACAGGAGCAAATGAAGATAATAAATAACACAGCTGGAACTAATGGAACTAATCAGGGAACATAATGGGAACAGGAAACCCAAATAAGGGCAAGAGGAAACATCGGAAGCAAAATACACACAAAACACGGAACGGAGTCTGACATCTGTTCTGATCGTAGATTTGGAATTGTACCCTCATAAAATCACGATTACATGATTAAGTTTTATTTTATGTTTTTAGAATTACGCACGTATGGATTTGATTTACACACGTTATATACTGATATCTTTTTAGTCCATAGAAAGAGAACTCAATTTGGCGTGCGCACAGAAACTATCCATAGCTGCATTGCTATTACCCTTCAAATTGCGCAAATTGAAATAGCGAAATGAAAATATGCCCAATGGAAATGCGTAAATTTTGCAAAAACTCCCATATTTTGCAAAAACGTTTTTACGCTCGCATGAGGTGGGGGTTTTTCAGGCAATTTGAAAAAGGAATATTTCGCAAAACTGCAATGGAAACATTTTTTTCCCCCGCACTTACAGGTCACCTGGCATACGTAAAAAGTCATATGATCATACTTTAAAGATGGCGCGTTATGTCTGGACAAAAGATGAGACTGAGTTCTTTCTTAAATTAATTAAAGACAAAAAAGTACGGGAATATCAGATTCCAAGAAACAGAGAAATGCCACCATTTACCAAGACTTGGAAGCAGACATGAAGGAGAAGGGCTTTGACAAGCCGTGGCAAATCTTATGGTCCAAATGGATAGCTCTAAAACAAAAGTATCTTTCAGAGAAGAAAAGAGGGAAAGTAAAATTTAAGTATTTCGACCAAATGGACGAAATACTTGGCCAGAGACCTATTGTGACGTCCATGAACACAGGTCTAAACAGCATAGGTAAGGCAAGCATGCTTTCTATTTGGCATGAGCTGATATAACTTGTATTAGCCTGGTGTATTTTAGTTTTACAAGATGAGTCGTCACCCTCTGGCTTTGTTTACTTAAAACTTTGATTGTTTCAATCATAATTCATAAGCTAACAAGGTTATTGTTTATCATATCCATTTATGCGACCTTATAGCTCTACATACTTTTGATGATATACACAATAACACTTTACAATAAGGTTCATTAGTTAACATTAGTAAACTACTTCAGTTAGCATGAATTAAGAATGAACAACACTTCTACAGCATTTATCAATCTTAGTTAATGTTAATTTCAACATTTACTAATGCATTATTAAAATCAGAAGTTGTGCTTGTTAACATTAGTTGATTTGTGATTAAATAAGGTTTATTTGTGATTGAAACAAATAAACCTTCCTCAACTTCTCTTGTGTCCTAATAGGATAGAAATAAATTAATTTTCTGATGTCTCTTCATGGTCTTGTTTTTTTAGGGTTAACACCACTATCCTTTGATGATGGGCCCATGACCCCAGACGATGAAGCTCCCGATACTCCAAATGTCGCGGAGGAAACTGGAATCATCTACACCTTTAGCTCAGGAGAGCTGGAGGCAGCCAGGAATGCGGAGATCATCTCTTCAGATGAATATATTTAAGGAGCAGGCACGGCAGGATCAAACCATCCTCAGCACACTTGCTACCACCCCCAACATCAGTCACCTACCTCTTCCCCTGGCCACTCTCGCTCTTACCAGAATTTGCAGGTCATTACATTACATGCACAACTGAACTAGATTATTTTAGAACAAAATATTTGTTTGTCTGCCATAGATCCAGTTGTGAGAGGGCAGTCTCAGACTGGGTTTGAATTAAAGAAGCTCACACAAATGTTGAGTCACATGCTGCCACCTGATACTAACACTCACCGGGAGATTCTTCATTATAGTGTGGACCAGACCCTGCCCACGTTCACAGACGGAGATGATATTGTGACATGGTGGGCCTCAGTCTTTGAAACAGGAAAATATCCAAGCCTGTGCCAAGCTGCCTTGTCCATCTTCCATGGTCCCTTGGTGGAATCGTCCTTCAATCTGATGGGTGACATTATAGACCCGAGACGCACCAGCATGAACATCGCTACATTCAGTGCCATCCAGACTGTGCAATACACTTTGCTGTCCAGGAATCAGAGTGCCATAGAAATGTTCAGGAGGGATGCTGTTAAGTTTGGGGCAGTAGACAAGAACATCAGTTCTGAAGGAGTAAAAGGCAAGGCCCAGCGACAAAGGAAGTTGCTCAGAGTCAGAGAAAGGAGGATGAAGTTCGACTGCCAACCAACTACAAGTGCTGCAGAGAAAAGGCTTGAAGCCGAAGAAGGAAGAACATATAGCAAGAAAGAGGCACATTGCTAAGCAGCGAAAACGGGCACTTGAAAGACTTGTGCAGGCCAAAAGACAGAAGAAATAAACATTTTGACCAAGTTGTGGCTGGTGTTCCAAAAAGATTGTGGTATTAACCTCTTGTGAGTTCGCAGCTATGGTTTAAATGGCGTGCTCTTAATGTTGGTAAGATTATTAGAAAAATAATTGTACCATTAATGTCAAACTGCAACACAAAATTTTACAGGGTTACTGTGTTAATGTTACACAATATTTCTAGTGTAGGGAATACATTGTTATTGTTAAAACATTGTTACATTGATACATTGTTAAAACCGCTGCCCATTACAGATTTTGTGGTGGCGAAGGTGAAGACTAACTGAATCAGGAAACCCATCAGCAATGACAGTTGTTTTTCATGCTTTATAAATAATATACCATGTAAAACAGTGATACATTAATTTATTATCATTTGATGGCAGCCACAAAATAATTTTCACAATATAACACAAGAATTTGAAAGGTTAAAAATGCAAATTCATGATATTAACTTGTGACAGACAGAGAAATCATGAGTGCGCTAACACTTTGCTGTCGCTGTGTGGTTTCTTCAGCAGCCTATGCCTGAATGACGTGTCGCTGGAAGTTAGACAACATACACCACAAACCATATCCGATTTATATTTCCTAATGTGGAATTAGGGATCCTACCAGATACTATCTAACATGTTTTGACTTTGGCTAGTGCTCTTTCTACATGCACTCTGTGTTTGGCTGTTTTCTTTATCTGAACATCGGAGACTGGCATTTGAAGATTTGACTTTGCAAACGGATTTTTTGCAAATGTATTTTACTGGATTTTTTATTTTTATTTAATCTATTTCTGCTTTATTATTATTGTACTAATATACCGATATACTTTATCGGTATTGTACTATAATATCTATATTGATGAATTACTGCTAAATATTACTATCATTTTCATATTAATTACTTAAAATGATATTATAATCATATAATAAATATTTATTGTAGATTATAAATCTATACTTAGTAATATTATAGTGCTACTATACTTCAGAATAACATTGTTTGGACTGCCTTTTGATTTGCAATGTTCTTATCACAAATTTTTTTCATTCAATCAATTCATTTAAACATTCAAAGCATTATTAAAACCATTAGCACTACCAAGTGTGCTCAGAAACAGAAATATACAAGTAAAGGGAACTTTTTAAAGGAGGTACAATGTCCTTAAGAGAGGATTACAAATGAACAAACAACGGCAAGAACAACAAATGTCCCACTAAAAGTTTTCCACTCATATTCTATACTTATATTTATAGTACAGTAATACTTGTTTATAAATATTTATAAAATACACAAATACAGATAATGCATTAAAAGAACAGTTATAGTTACATTTATATTACTTTTATAATTACTTATACGTGATGCATTTGCTTTTTCAATGTGCATGCTCATAATCCATTATTAGTCAGTCTTAAGATGCTGTCCAGTGCCAAGACAATATTTCCCTCGATGGACAGCATCCACCTGGAAATGCTCAAACCTAGAAAACGAAAGAACAAATTGTTAATTACCAGCGTTCTTCAAAATATCTTCTTCTGTGTTCAACAGAACAAAGAAACTCGTACATGTTTGAAACAACAAGAGGGTGAGTAAATGATGACGGAAGTTTCATTTTTGGGAACTGGAGGCAAAATAAACAGCAGATGTGTTTGAGAGAGAACAATACTTGCATCAGCCAGTATGAACGGGGACTCCCTGAAGAAGGCCATCAGGAGCAGGGCAACTGAAGTCACCATCAAATCTTGATCCTCTAGTGTCCACGAGTCCTTCTCCATCTCAGTCATCAGAGACTGAATCTCCCCTCTCCACTTTAACTTCTGACGCATGAAGTAGTTGATGATTCGCCTGCCTTTATTCTGCAGTGCCACAGTAAATCTTGAGAGATTGTCAATCCCAGTCAACTTTTCAAAGTGAGAAAGGGCGACTCTTGCTTAACATCACTGAGTCTGGGAGGCGGATTGGAGTTGATGAATTGGCGCTGTTGTACAGTAGGTATGTTACGTCCAGTGGTCGACCGATATATCGGCCGATATCTGCCATTTTTCAAATATCGGCGTCATTCAGTTCTGTCTAATATGGATAGAACTGTTAAACAAAGGAATTAAAATGTATACAAAAAAGTATTATAACGATTGCTTTAATATTATTAAAGGCTAATTATAATACTTTCTCGTTTGCCGTCAGCATTCCGCAAATACGCATTTATATAATTTAAACAAGTCTTTGAATGACTAATGAACATTTAATTTCAGAAACCTTGCAGACTTAGTCGAATCTAGTTGAGATCTTGTGAAGTGTGCGTGTGACCTGCATGATTGTGTGTTCTCTGACGGTCGGTCCTATGGTCCGTGCGAATTGAATACGGACAGGAGGAGTGTTCCGCTTCACTGGAGACGCGCGATCAACAAACTTTAAACTCGTGACTGATTTCAAATTATGCTGCGCTTTATGCATTTGCCCACTGTCATATTCATGTTATTTTCACTGCGCGCTGGATGTAAAATGAGTGTTACCTTGGCTTTATTTGAAAAAATATGATTCCCAATGCACACAAACTTCCCAGAATACTGAGTGCCCTGTTGGTTACAGTTTACTTCCTTTTTAATTATATTTTTATTAAATATTAATTTATTTGTGAAAAATACTTTGTCTTCTAGAGTGTTTATTTTACACGTTTATTTTTGTAATCCATATTCAAATGATTTCAAATTTCTTAAATATGAATTTAAAAAAAAAATGTATATCGGCCATCAGCCACCCTGCTTTCCAAGATATCGGCATCGATATCGGCTGTCAAAAAACCAATACCTGTTACATCAGCAAATGTTTTGGGATATTGAGCAACAATATTCTTGGCTATCTGAGAACATTCAACTCTGGTAGGGTTTGGGCAGTGCATCTGGATTGTGTCCACAATAACTGTCAGAGAGTTGGAGCCATCTTCTCCCAAAGCACATGGACAGTGGTCCACTATATCACTAGATATATATATATATATATTCCATTGAACTCTATTGGTAACGACGGAAATTGGGAAACACACCCCTGGGTTGCCCAAGTCGCCTAAACCTATACCGGACTTCATTGCCAAATGCAATTTTACCCTCGCAAAATATCATACAACTCACACCAACAAACACAAACAAACCTTCTTGAGTTGTCTTTTCAAAGTGCAAACAATCACAAAGTATGGTTTGGTCGAAGTACCCTAAGCTTGATCGCTGAGTTAGGTTTAAAAGCTTCAGGAGAGCAGGGAATGGAACAGCGGTAGACAATTCTGTAACAAAGTTTTCGACTACTACAGCGTGAGAGAGGAGACAGAAACGTTCGCTTGCTACATTCCCAGTTTCATTACACACTTAACTCTATGTAACACTACAGTGAAAACCCCTCAAATCTAATTATAAACTTGAAAAATAACTTACCACAGTTCCAGAAATCCACCGTTCTTCAGCAGTTGTGTTGTGAGCAGGGTTTAAATTGGACCGGGTGTTTTAAACGAATCGGTTGAGTCAAAGTTTCATTAGCCCATGCATAAACATCTGATGAATCTGCCGTTTGAATGAACGACTCAATGACTCACTCATTAAACGCTCACTACTGGCGTTTTAACACTAGAACCGCCAGAGGTTGCTGTATACCTAAAAGCGCCAGCGGGTAAATTTTACCCACGCACATGACAACTGTATTTATATGGCTAAAGAACATATTATTTCACTGATTATAATACTTTCTCGTTTGCCGTCAGCATTCCGCAAATACGCATTTATATAATTTAAACAAGTCTTTGAATGACTAATGAACATTTAATTTCAGAAACCTTGCAGACTTAGTCGAATCTAGTTGAGATCTTGTGAAGTGTGCGTGTGACCTGCATGATTGTGTGTTCTCTGACGGTCGGTCCTATGGTCCGTGCGAATTGAATACGGACAGGAGGAGTGTTCCGCTTCACTGGAGACGCGCGATCAACAAACTTTAAACTCGTGACTGATTTCAAATTATGCTGCGCTTTATGCATTTGCCCACTGTCATATTCATGTTATTTTCACTGCGTGCTGTATGTAAAATGAGTGTTACCTTGGCTTTATTTGAAAAAATATGATTCCCAATGCACACAAACTTCCCAGAATACTGAGTGCCCTGTTGGTTACAGTTTACTTCCTTTTTAATTATATTTTTATTAAATATTAATTTATTTGTGAAAAATACTTTGTCTTCTAGAGTGTTTATTTTATACGTTTATTTTTGTAATCCATATTCAAATGATTTCAAATTTCTTAAATATGAATTTAAAAAAAAAATGTATATCGGCCATCAGCCACCCTGCTTTCCAAGATATTGGCATCGATATCGGCTGTCAAAAAACCAATACCTGTTACATCAGCAAATGTTTTGGGATATTGAGCAACAATATTCTTGGCTATCTGAGAACATTCAACTCTGGTAGGGTTTGGGCAGTGCATCTGGATTGTGTCCACAATAACTGTCAGAGAGTTGGAGCCATCTTCTCCCAAAGCACATGGACAGTGGTCCACTATATCACTAGATATATATATATATATTCCATTGAACTCTATTGGTAACGACGGAAATTGGGAAACACACCCCTGGGTTGCCCAAGTCGCCTAAACCTATACCGGACTTCATTGCCAAATGCAATTTTACCCTCGCAAAATATCATACAACTCACACCAACAAACACAAACAAACCTTCTTGATTTGTCTTTTCAAAGTGCAAACAATCACAAAGTATGGTTTGGTCGAAGTACCCTAAGCTTGATCGCTGAGTTAGGTTTAAAAGCTTCAGGAGAGCAGGGAATGGAACAGTGGTAGACAACTCTGTAACAAAGTTTTCGACTACTACAGCGTGAGAGAGGAGACAGAAACGTTCGCTTGCTACATTCCCAGTTTCATTACACACTTAACTCTATGTAACACTACAGTGAAAACCCCTCAAATCTAATTATAAACTTGAAAAATAACTTACCACAGTTCCAGAAATCCACCGTTCTTCAGCAGTTGTGTTGTGAGCAGGGTTTAAATTGGACCGGGTGTTTTAAACGAATCGGTTGAGTCAAAGTTTCATTAGCCCATGCATAAACATCTGATGAATCTGCCGTTTGAATGAACGACTCAATGACTCACTCATTAAACGCTCACTACTGGCGTTTTAACACTAGAACCGCCAGAGGTTGCTGTATACCTAAAAGCGCCAGCGGGTAAATTTTACCCACGCACATGACAACTGTATTTATATGGCTAAAGAACATATTATTTCACTGTATTATGCCACTGTCTTCACAAAGAAGTGTCTAGAGTAATGAAATTATTGTGTCTAGTCATCAACTATATTTATCCTGTTGTTTTATGATCAAAACTTTTTTAATGCAGGCTACTCTAATCCATAACGGTCAGTAGCCTAAGCTAAAAAAACAAGTCTGCACTGACAACGAGAATTAGAAGGTAGTAGCCTAAATATTTGGGTGGTGTAATATTATAATACAATATCATTAATCAATATATTAAGATAACCCATGCTATTTAAATGACTGAAATAGCCTATAGACAATAATGAGCAATAATAATTCACCACACTGCATAGGATAATGCGATGACAAATTCAAGCGTACAGCTTCGCCTAAATATTTATTCATTCGTTTAGTTATATAATTTATAATTTGAATAAGAGAACACCACCATGAAACTTTGGGTAATCAAAAAATTGTTTTATTCATTGCATCATATAGATCGGATTTTTTTCTTCTTCAGGAAATGGCCAGACTATAATAGCAACACAATAAACGATATGGCAAGACAAAAATTAAATAATTAAACCAACGTTTGACCCATTAAGAGTAAAACATGTAGATATGATATCTGGATCACTGTCAGATGCTGAGCCGACCCAGGACGCATAACTTACCATCAGACTCTCCAACACCCATGCATTTAGTGTTTCTAATACCTAGCCTTCCATAAATCGCCTTTTTTTAGTCATTTTGACTTTATTTATGAAACTGATAACCGCTAAATCAGTGAGTGTACATTTCTAGGCAATGCCTTTCAATGTTAAAACATAAGCGCCAAGAAAATGACAGCGTGAAAATACATGCATTATATAGCGGGTAAATTTGACCCGCTGGCGCTTATATGTATAAATGCCCTGTTTTTTGATCTACTTTTATCTAAATAATTTTTAACAACATTGACTTTTACTAAAATTATGTAATTTATGTAATTGACTGGGAGACTGTTTTATTTTAAATCTGTTATGTACATTTGAAAAACAGGTTCTAGTGTTAAGCAAGATGCAGTACTCGTTCCCGTATCTCAGGGAACCGAGGTTACGTTAGTAACAGAGTACGTTTTTTGTAATACATATTGAAATTTTGTTAGTTTTTGCTTAAAACAAAAATTTTAATTTTTCTTACACCATTATATTTATATTATCTTAAGTCAAAGGGGAATCAAGATTATTTTTCTTGCCTCGTTGGCAGGTATTTTGGCAAGATATTTTATTTAAATGCTTAAAATCTTAGTATTTTTTTGTCTTGTTTTCCATTACAAATATCTAAAAGATACAATTTCTTTAGAAGCAAAATTACCTAAGAAAGTAATTTTTTCCAGTGCACCCTTATTCCAGGAAGTGTCTTTACTCGAACACATCAGAGAAGAGCTTGGTCTTCAGTGTTTGCACTTTATTGGATAACTTGTTGCCATCTAGCTCCATAAATAACTTCTGCAGTACTTCAAATCTGTACCAGAGTTCAGGAGGGTAGCTCAAGTTCAGTCCATATATCAGTCCCAGCAACATGGCTGTTGTATATAGTACACTGCTAAGGTCCTGAAGAACTTTTTCACCTTCCAACAACACTCCAACATCTGCTAGGCCGTCTTCAATGTCTGCACCTCCATATCGTATGACATAGATTCCCATGTCAGTCTTGGATCGCCTCCTGAGTGCTGGCATCGTCTGTATCCTTGAGAGGATATTTAAAATGGATTAAGTACTCTTAATTTAGTGTGTATTAACTTCGCCACAGCATTGGCGAGAGTGAAATGCCACGACAAGCGTTGTCTTCAATAACCACAAAGAAGTAGGCTAAGAATTATTTAACCAATTGAGGCTATAGGAAATAATTTCGTCATCAACTCCTTAAATATCAGTGATATAGTGTCAAGTGTTGGTCAGGTGGGAAGGGAAAAGGGAAGGCTACTAATGCCTAAAATTGATTCGGCCACATGCGGAGACCGATCTGTTCCTGGCATAACCCGACAGTGTATTTTTAAGTACTAGGCAAGTGTTTCCCCACTGAGGTCATCAATAGACCAATTTGGAGTCAACATCACGGTTATGTCACTGCAGTTGTACGTGCATTGTGGTGGCAGAAACAAAACATCCATGAGTGAAATGGGCAAGACACCCGAAAAACAAGAGTCACAAGAGTAGTTTGAGATTGCGTTATTGTCTAGTAATCTGCTTTATCTCATTTGATAGTAATTTGTTGCATGTTTGGGAGGCCTTTGGAGTCATACTCACATTTGGAAAAAAAATTATAGCTATAAATAGTCAATTTTAAGATGCTGAGTGCTCACCTGGTTAGAGAGACTCTTGCTTCTGGTCCTCCAAAGGGCTTTTCACACTCAAAAGAGTTAAGCCTGGGTCATCTGAAACCCCGGGTTAATGGGAGCTTTCTTCACGTTTCACACTGCTCATATACTTTACCTGGGGTTAACTATTAATCCTGGGCATTTCTACACTGAGGTTAAAAGCGGGGTTTAGAACGACAATAACCCAGGGTTAAGTGCAGTATGAAAAGCCCTCAAGATTGAGCTAACAAAAATTAGTGTGCAGGCTGACTGTTAAATGATTGGTTGCCAGATGCACATCCAATGTGATTCTACTCTCCATGTCAAGTGTGTAAATCAAAAGCAAAGTTAGATAAAAGCAAGTCCCATGAGATTTTTTTAATTGTACCTATATTATTGATAATTGGGTGATACATTTCCCTCTCACTGAAGACGGGTCTCAAATTTCAATCATTAATCCAAGTAACTTCATATTCACCGTTGCAGGAGAGATGATTTCATGGTATAAGCTCTGTTTGCTGATGCTTGGGCCAACTTTTCTTAAAATATAATCAAACTGGTCCTTCTCCACTCTGAAATAGACTTTGAACCTCCCGTTGTCCAGATGGAGCTCCTGGATTAGTTGGTGAAATTCTCCGTGGTTTTTGCAGAATGGGGTGCACCCAAACACCACAGCTTTTTTTTTTCTTTTCTTGGTAAATAAATCTGGTAGCAGAGATACAGCAAGGGTTTTTCGGTGGTGGACATCCACTGCTGAAATTTCCTTGTTGAAATAGAGAGCACAGCGGATGGTTGCTTAGCAATGACAGACGCCTCAGGAGCGCAAGCGTTTGACATGTGAATAGCCCCTAATGAAGCAGAGCGGGATTTACAAGCCTGCTTCGAGTGCACTGATTGGAATGTTTCTGAAGCTGAAGCCACTAATTTGGATGATGGATACATCAGTTTCTGTGAGGATGTGTGGATTCCTACCAGGGCTTATGCAATATACAATAACGACAAACCATGGTTCTCAGTGAAACACAAACCGCTTTATCTGGCCAAAGAAGATGCCTATTGGGATGGGGATAAAATCTTGTAGTCAGGCCAAAACCACACTGATTAGAGAGATTAGAGTGGCAAAGAAAAGCTACTCTAAAAAGCTTGAAAACAGTCATTAAGCCAATGACCCTACATCAGTGTGGAAAGGCCTGACCAGTTTTTGCATTTCATCAAAAACAAATAGAGCCAAGGCACTTGACAAAGTAATAAAAAATGTATAAAATCTCATGGCTTTACATTTAAAAACGAGTCACTAGTGCATTGACGGTTTGCGGCTAACAAGCCTTCATCAGGGTTTGATTTGCACTTTATTTGTAATAAAGTTTTGTTTTATTGTAATGTTTTATTTTAATTCTATGGTTTTTGTTGTTTTACTTTTTTATTATTTTTTTACAGACACCTGTAGCATTGCTAAAATGGCCTCAGATTATCTTAAAAACTGGAGGAAGGTCAATTCCATGGTAAAGAAAGTAGCTGAGGATGACCGTGAAGAAGAGTTCATGGATGACCAGTACATGCCCTATTTGAATGATGAAAATTTGATGCAAGTTTGATGATGCTGGAAGGGATTAAGAATGATATTGGTCCTGACACAGAAGATGAAGTAATGGAAGAGGCACCTGAAATGTATTCCTAGATGAAAACAGACTGGACTTATGTAGTGACTTTGCAGATTGGGCAGTGACCAATAACCCAGACACACAAATCCCTCAATGACTCGCTCCAAATTCTTCGTAAACATGGACACAAAAAACTGCCCAAGGTCTCACAGACACTTCTTTGTACTCCAAAAGCACTGGAACACCAGGCTAAATGTAACGGTGAATACATCTATTATGGTTTGGAAACTGGTATACACCACACATTCTGCACTGCCCAGCTTCAACAGATCACATTGCTGTCACCATTAATGTATATCGTGTGCCATTATTCAGATCTAGTGCTGCTCAATTCTGACCCATGCTGGAAAAATTTGAGGGACTTGAGCCTTTTTTCGTCTGCCTGTTTAGTGGCATGACAAAACCTGAACCATTGGAAGACTATGTCCAAGACCTGGTAAAAGAAATTAAGAGGCTCGTGGAAAATGGAATCCAGCACACAATGGAAATATCATACAGGTGCACATAAAAGCATTTTTTTTGTGATGCTCCAGCAAGAGCTTTCCTGAAAAACATAATCTACCACACTGAATACCACAACTGTGACAGGCGTGAATAGGAGGGTGAATGGTTGGGCAAAGTAGTATTCAACAGCAAGGATACATTCCCCAGCAGGACTGATGAAAAGTTCAAACAAATGGCCTACAGAGCAAAACACCAGAATGGGGAGACACCACTGATCAGATCAGACATCCCCTTTTGTGCTTGACTACATGCACCTTGTTTGCCTTGGAGTTGTGAGACACATCCTTTGTTACCTGTGCAGGATCCCTAATCCTCGTAGACTCTCTCCGAGACAGAGAGCTGAACTCTCCAGTGAACTCATTAGATTGAGGAACGCAATGCCCAGTGAGATGGCAAGAAACCCAGATCCCTTCAGGAGTTGGAGAGATGGAAAGCCACTGAGTTCTGACAGTTTTTACCGTACACCGGACCAGTGGTACTCCATGGATTTGTAGACCCAGATTTAAACCACCACTTCCTTTGACTGACCATTTGAATGTCGATCCTTCTTTCTGCAGATCGTGAGTGGACAACCACTTTCTGCCATGCAGCAGACCTCCTCAATCATTTTGTCATCAACAGCTCTGAGGTCTATGGAAATGAATTCACTGTCTACAATGTGCATGCCATGAAACACCTCCATGAAGATGTTGCACATGTTGATTGTTCTTAAATGATATATCTGCTTTCCCTTTTGAGAAGCTCGTCAAGACCAGCCATAACCCTTTGGTACAAGTCGCAAAGCGTATGGCAGAGAAGGAGCGTGCACAAAAAATATGAAACAGAAGCAAACTCACCAACAGCCCAGTGTCAGAAAAGCAGAGGGACAGCAGATGGCAGCATAGCTTTTGTGACTGAAAAAAAAAAGACAGACAGCAAATTGGTTTGTGTCTTTCCAGATCACCAAACCGCCAATCTCTTTGAAAAGCCTTGCCAGTCTAAACTCCTGGACACTGCTTGTGTTGGCAGTACCCCCAGCATGGCTAAAACACAGCTTCTACAAATCCAGGACTTGAAAACAAAAGCTGTATGTCTACCACATTGTGGAGGATATGCCATCTTCCCTTTGTTGCATGAAAAAAAATTTACTCATTCATTTATTGTTTGTTTAACAAGGGATTGTTTACGTGTACATTTAGTCATTTAGCAGATGCTTTTATCCAAAGCGACTTACAAATGAGGACAATAGAAGCAATCAAAATCAACAAGAGAGCAATGATATGCAAAGTTTATTTATTTATTTGTAGCACCCGCTTCCCTCTCAAGAGTTACACCTCCCAAGTTCTGTAAGAGTGGAGCACCAGTTTCTGGTAATATGTCTCTCGACAAGATATATAAATTATTACACACCTCTGGTATTAGTAATGGTTCTAAGCTAAGCCTACAGGTGAGTATGAATTAGTTATAAGGCAAGTACTGTGAATCCAAGTAAATACACCAGGTAAGTATAAAAAACTATA
>NW_015506996.1:34429-35221 GCF_001515645.1 Sinocyclocheilus grahami
GCTCCTCCACTTCATTGGCCGCACCCAAGAAAAATCCACAACAAAGGTTGCAGACCCCTGAACTAGACAATAACAATAATAAACATTTAGACATCAATCGTGAATAAACTGCATATTTGTGGACACACACACACGCATTCATCAACTCCACCTTTGCAGGCCT
The DNA here is from genome assembly GCF_001515645.1 of Sinocyclocheilus grahami. NCBI lineage: Eukaryota > Metazoa > Chordata > Actinopteri > Cypriniformes > Cyprinidae > Sinocyclocheilus > Sinocyclocheilus grahami. Next base: position 34,593 of record NW_015506996.1, read on the forward strand.
GAGTCGTTGCTAGAGAGCGTTGTGGCCGATTAAAACACAAACTGGCCCCTTCACGCCAATAAGCAAACTAAAACAGTGCAGAGTACCTCAATTCATATGTAGGGACATATTTATTCACCCCCCCCCCATCATTTACATACAGGTTACTTTATTGTGATTGAGAACTTTATGACTACAAGTGATCAGCCCAAACTGACCACAAAAATATCACCACTATGCCAGAAAAGAGGAAGAGAGATGTAAAAAAAGAGGAAATATAATGATTATATTGAGTTTAAGTGCATAAATGGTCTTCAAAATATTTTATACATTATACAAAATGTAGGTTTACTGATGTAACAACTGCAGGGCCATTTATCTCAGCAGATGATGTCTCAAAAGTCATAGTTTTTTTAAGTTTACTACTTTATTAATCCCACAGGGAGCAATTGCAGAAGAGCATGGGCAGCACATCACAGACTTCTTCCCAAATAAACATAAAAACATAAGAATTGAACATTAATACAGACACTTTCACATAATTACAGATTACAACAATACAATATAAAGAGTTCAGTTTCCTCGGGGCAAACATTCTTTGGTGAACCCCCACTGAAACGATTTTAGAGGCTCCTGGGGCATATGGCATC
>NW_015506996.1:35621-36792 GCF_001515645.1 Sinocyclocheilus grahami
GATGCCAGCTGTTTGGGAACGCAGTCGTGTGAGACAGTAATTATACAGAAATACTTTGATGACAGACTTTCCTCAGGCATTTCAGAACGACCAAAACAACATATAGATGCTCTGCATGAGATCGGTCCGCTGCTAGTCAAGTTATCCCGTCTCATAGCGCAAAGTCTTTTTCGATGCGCATGGAGGAATTTAATCAGTAAATGTGTTTCCATCGTAGTTTAAATGCGCTTTTTTTCTTATCGGATAAAAAGTTTATCCTACTCAAATGTGCGCATACGTTTTTTTTATGTGCATTTTTATAATTTATGCGCATATTGGCGTTTCCATCCAGCGGTTTTTTATGCGATAGTCCAAAATGCGCATAACAATAGGTGTATGGAAACACAGCTATTGATGAATTACTCCAGATTGTAATGTAGAAACTTTCATTTTCTGTGAAGCTGCTTTGCAAAGATGTGCATCATGAAAAGCACTATATAAATAAAAATGTGAACTGAACTGAATATTTTTTACAGTATTGTATCAAAGTTAGAAATTCTACTTTTTAAACACTACTTTTTGATTGGTTCCCAAGTGTCTTGATTTCCTCTGTTTATTGTCTGGTGTTTTCTATGAAGTTTTTATACATTTGAAAAATTTAGAAAAAATACTTTTTTAAGGCTGGCTACTAAGAATCCTCCAAACTGAGATGTTCTTCAACAGCGCTTGATGACGGGCCAACTGAGATTTGCAGCCTTCTGATTGAGAAGCACACTAAGACGGTGGATAGCAGGCACAACCTTGCCTCCATCTTGACTGCTCAGAGGTCATCATTTACATAGTTTGAGTGCACGTCCTCACACAGCTGTCAAGAGCTACAGAGCGGGGAACATTCATCTGTATTCATCTAGTCCACACTGACCCTAGAGTGAAAGCCAAACACCGGACGGAAAGAAATATAAAACAAATACAAAATACTGGGAACTGATATTGTTCTTCCTCTTTTGGATCAAACTTGGAACAGATGCAGAAGTGAAAGAGTTTAGCAATTCTGGGTGTGTCACTGGGTCAATGGGTGTCTCACTGAACCAAAAATATTTCTGAACAGTTTCGCAGAATTTTCATAGAAACACTGTGTGGTAAGTACTACTAAAGTTCATTGTCACTGGGGTGGAGAAAACTCTTTTTTTTT
>NW_015506996.1:40139-41920 GCF_001515645.1 Sinocyclocheilus grahami
TCACTTCCTGGTAAACTGTGGCACTAAATATCACTAAGAATACAGGAGAAGCCACTGAATATAATGATTTTCATATGTAATAAATTACTTGCGCCTCAGAGCGAGCAGACGAAACACAATAAATTGCTTTCGGAGGTAGATGCCAGCTGTTTGGGAACGCAGTCGTGTGAGACAGTAATTATACAGAAATACTTTGATGACAGACTTTCCTCAGGCATTTCAGAACGACCAAAACAACATATAGATGCTCTGCATGAGATCGGTCCGCTGCTAGTCAAGTTATCCCGTCTCATAGCGCAAAGTCTTTTTCGATGCGCATGGAGGAATTTAATCAGTAAATGTGTTTCCATCGTAGTTTAAATGCGCTTTTTTTCTTATCGGATAAAAAGTTTATCCTACTCAAATGTGCGCATACGTTTTTTTAAAGTGCATTTTTATAATTTTATTCCATCCAGCGGTTTTTTATGCGATAGTCCAAAATGCGCATAACAATAGGTGTATGGAAACACAGCTATTGATGAATTACTCCAGATTGTAATGTAGAAACTTTCATTTTCTGTGAAGCTGCTTTGCAAAGATGTGCATCATGAAAAGCACTATATAAATAAAAAGAACTGAATAACTGAATATTTTTTACAGTATTGTATCAAAGTTAGAAATTCTACTTTTTAAACACTACTTTTTGATTGGTGTCTTGATTTCTTGATTTCCTCTGTTTATTGTCTGGTGTTTTCTATGAAGTTTTTATACATTTGAAAAATTTAGAAAAAATACTTTTTTAAGGCTGGCTACTAAGAATCCTCCAAACTGAGATGTTCTTCAACAGCGCTTGATGACGTGCCAACTGAGATTTGCAGCCTTCTGATTGAGAAGCACACTAAGACGGTGGATAGCAGGCACAACCTTGCCTCCATCTTGACTGCTCAGAGGTCATCATTTACATAGTTTGAGTGCACGTCCTCACACAGCTGTCAAGAGCTACAGAGCGGGGAACATTCATCTGTATTCATCTAGTCCACACTGACCCTAGAGTGAAAGCCAAACACCATCCAGAAAGAAATATAACACAAATACAAAATACTGGGAACTGATATTGTTCTTCCTCTTTTGGATCAAACTTGGAACAGATGCAGAAGTGAAAGAGTTTAGCAATTCTGGGTGTGTCACTGGGTCAATGGGTGTCTCACTGAACCAAAAATATTTCTGAACAGTTTCGCAGAATTTTCATAGAAACACTGTGTGGTAAGTACTACTAAAGTTCATTGTCACTGGGGTGGAGAAAACTCTTTTTTTTAAATTATATAAAAATTATAATATAGATAAGGCATGTGTCATAGATCAGAAAGATACAAAGCATTAAACACATTGCTATGACAATTAGATACATACAAGTCAAACGTTCTATGGCTCGTTATGCAAATCTAGATCTTACAAACAGCAGGTCATCCACCAAAGGTTTAGAGTTGGGAAAGTGCAATCAAAACAGAAATAAACATTTCATTTCATGTTATGAAGCAGTCACACGGTCTCTTCTTACATATATTACATCACGACCAGATGACATTTCAATATATAACAGAATAACAGAAATAACAATAATAATAATAATAATAATTATAAAACAATTAGGCTTCCAAAAGTAAGAGTAAACCATCCTACCTTTAAAATCGCTTGCTATGACAACTAATAAAACGTTTAGTATCACGAAATTCATGAAAAACATTACCGAAAGAAAAATTGGACGTATCATATCATAATAAAATTAATTATTACTCGACTAT
>NW_015506996.1:42918-43396 GCF_001515645.1 Sinocyclocheilus grahami
CTCCACAAGACAAAACTACTGAATTTATAAAAACTGCCCCATTCAAAAGTTGATTCTTAACTGTCTGTCATTACCTGGATGATCCACGAATTATGTTTTGAGTAGTTGTTTGTGAGTCCCTTGTTAGTTCTGAGCGGTTAAAGGGTTAGTTCACCTAAAAATGAAAATTAGGCTGTGTTTTACTCACCCCCGAGGCATCCTAGGTGTATATGACTTTCTTCTTTCAGACGAATCCAGTCGGAGTTATATTAAAAATGGTCTTTGATCTTTCAAGCTGTTTCACTCAGCGGGTGTTGCATTGCTTCTGTCCAAAAGATGTGAAATAAAAAGCACTTTTCCATAAACAAAGTGTCTCACACGGCTCCGGGGGGTGAACAAAGTCCTCCTGTAGCGAATCGATGCATTTTTGTAAGAAAAATATCATATTCAAAACGTAATAATCACTTGAATCTACCTTGCGCTCACTGTTGTAAACCGA
>NW_015506996.1:44239-53054 GCF_001515645.1 Sinocyclocheilus grahami
CATTTCTTCTACTTCTTTAATTTCAGTCACACCCAAAAACATCACCGACTGGATTTAAGAAGCTGTGCTTCTACAAGAACATTGCTGACTCTGAGTGTACTGAAGGTAGCAGCTTCTGGTGTCTCTACTCTATAACACAAGATCAGCTTCACACCATGTTTGTTCTTGGTCTGTTCACCTGTATTGTGCTGAGAGCATTCAGTGCTCAGGCAAAAGTGGTCGTGAGCTTTGATGACTGTAAAGGGTTCTTCTACAAAGACACTGAACCAGGAGGAATGGATCAGAATGCCAAGAAAATTTGTCAGAAGCTGGAATCTGATCACTACTATTACGCTACTCTGTACTCAGTTCATGGCAGGATCCCTCTCTACAGCGCCTACATATTTGACCCTGAATGCTCAAGCACTGCTGGAAGGACAGAAAACTGGCACATCGAGCCACAGGTAAACATGTGCTTCACTCACTGTCTAAACAAAAGACTTTAATTAGCAGTTTACACGCTGTATTCCTTAAGAAACAATGCAGGAAAAATGTGGTAAAATAAAACTATGTATCAAACTAACCATCTAACATTATATTCCTTCTGTAGATTTCCCAACCTGAATCCCGAACTGATCACATGGTCCGTGAGAGGGACTCTGATGAAAACATTATTAAAACTGCTGGAAGGACAGAAAACTGGCACATCGAGCCACAGGTAAACATGTGCTTCACTCACTGTCTAAACAAAAGACTTTAATTAGAAAACTAGAAAAGAAACAATGCAGAAAAATGTGGTAAGAAAAACTATGTATCAAACTAACCATCTAACATTATATTTCTTCTGTAGATTTCCCAACCTGAATCCCGAACTGATCACATGGTCTGTGAGAGGGACTCTGATGAAAACATTATTAAAGATACCAAGCCATCAGCAGCGACTACAGCGACTCCGGATATGATCATGGACTCCTGAACCCCAACAGCTTCCAATGCGACGAAGGCCGTATCGCAACGTTCACACTGACCAACGCTGCACCGATGGACGAGTCTTTCAACCGTATCCACTGGAAGAACTGGGAGCGCGCGCTGAGGAGTTTCTTAAGAAGCAAGCTTGACAGTCATGGCGGTTCTGCAACAGTCTACATTGTCACAGGTACAGTACCTGATGATGATGTACGAATACCACTCAAGGGAACCTCTGAAGACCCAGAAAGAGTGACTGTGCCCTCTCACATCTGGACAGCCGTCTGTTATAAACACCACCTTAATGACACAAACTCTTTTTCCTTCGGCTACATTGGGAAAAACCAGCCGGAGAGTGGCATACGCCTGATGAGAGTCTCGGACCTGAATGATAAGCTCAGCAGACTCCATAGTGAGCTGTTAAAATCTCGTCAGTCGGTTAAGATTTTTGTTGGTGATTGTTTTGATGACAGTAAAAAATTAAATGGAGGTTCAGGGTGTGTTTGACAAATTAATAAATCCGAACCATGTAGACCAGATGGCCACAGATGTGCAGAACATGTCTCGCACGCTGAAAAGGGTCGTCAGAAGTTCCCAGCACTCACACTTCACAGTTGGAGGGTACTGGTGCAGGTATGATCACCCCTGTGGCACACACAGTGAGGACTACTACTGGTGCCGGACCGGTCATGGTTTCTTTTTCGACAGCTGGGACTACTGCAGCCCTCCACTGTCGGGAAGTAGAGCTAAAAATGGGGAGTACTGCCACAGCAACTATGCCTGTGGCACATATGGTTCAGATCACAAGTGGTGCTACACTGTAGATGGCAATAAAGACAGGTGCTGTACTTCTGATGACTGCCTCTCAGCTGTGAACGACAAGACCTGCTGGTCTGAACACCCCTGTGGATACCATGGCTATAGTTACCTGTGGTGCTATACTGATGATGAATCCAACTGGGACTACTGTTGCAAAGACTGTGGTCAGTAGGTCATTAGTATTAATTGTAATAAAAAAATGACCAAAGTATTACTTTGCAAAGTTGATTATTAACCTCGAAACAAAACAAAAAAAACACAATTCAAATAAAAAAATGAAGACACTCTGTTGAAGGATCCAAGAATTCTTCATAGCAACCTGTGTGTGTTGCTACAAGAGAGCAACCATATATTTGTGTTGTTTTACTTTCTTTCTTTTATATTCAGTCATTCGTTCATTTATAATCATTTAATTATTCCATTTAATCATTTAAGCCATTTATATACTCATTTTATTGATTCATTCATTGATTAGTCATTTAAATTGTATTTTTTTTTTCCATTGTTGCGTAATCTTACAATTGTGTGGTTTCAAAGAATATTTGTTTTAAATAGTAAGATTAAGAGATAAAAGAATGTCGTGTGACGTTAAAAACCTTGAGGCAATGTTGTGAAGCAGTAATTTTCCATTGCTACTGCTTGCGTTACAATAACATGACATTCCAGGGGCCCGTTTCTGAAAGGAGGTTAAGTGAAACTCTGAGTATGTTAACCCTGAAATGAGGGAAACTCTGGGTTTTCAGTTTCAGAATGAGAGGTTTGTCAAACTCGAGAAAGCAGGGAAAGTCAAGCCCGTTTCTGAAAGAGAGGTAACTTATACTCAGAGTCAGTTACCGTGGTAATTCAGTGAACCTAACCTGGACGGGAGTAGGTTTTCTTCATTAAACCCAGAGTTTCTTACGGTCTCCTCCACCTTTTTAAAGCACAAGCGATGTTTAAATACCTCATTCATTCATTCTCGCTGCAACAATGCTTTTCTTACTGAGTATTTCTCTTATTTCAAGTACAAATATAAAAAATAAAAAAAATCACGATGCATTTTCTATATAAGAAAAATGATATAGCTTAAGTTTATTCTTGTTTCCTGGGGGAAAACAAGTGCATTTAAATGCATTTTACTTAAAACATGTAAAATTATCTGCCATGGGGTAAGAAAAATCATCTTAATGCAAACGTAAACAAGATTATTTTTTGTTTCCCCCACCTCCCCCCGCCAAACACCAGACATGTCAAAGTGACAAAAATGGCATGTCCTTTCATACTGTAGATGAGGAGGCTGTATTAATTCGTAGGGAGTTACATTTTTGGTGCCATATCCACATGCATATTTATTCTGTAGTTTTCTACATCGGGGATTCAGAGCACATTAGTAATAATAAGGCCGCTGTATGCAGAGCAGTAATGAAGGTGTGCCTCGCTGACGTCCACTTGATAACATCTTGCGGCGACATCTGGAAGTAACCCAATAATTAGAATTTCCAGTGTTTTTGGATGCATTGATGACACACATATTCCCATCATCGCACCTTCCGAAAATGAAACATGGAACGGAAGGATGCCATATGGAAGTGTAGTGTGAGATATATGCTGTAACCACCACCACAGCTGTTACATAAACACAAATTATGCACAATTTATTTGGTCATCCTTATTTCCTACAAATACAAAAGCAAGAGTTAATCTTTTTTTAGTGCTGGATTTTAGTATTCTTCCAATACTTGGTATTATAGCCATCTCCTCTTCATCTGTTCTTCATTATTTTGCGAGCCTTCTTGCTGTTGACTGAGTAGAAGTCAAATGTTCATTTCATAACTCTAAGAAATGTAACAGGTTGGATTAGAGAATCTTTAATTATGTGAAAAGATTAGAGTACGTGACAAAAAGCTGCTGCACATTGAAATAGACACTGAATTAAATTTGTTTAATATATCAAATGTTTGTAAAGTCATGTAGCCTGCACCCATGAACGTTATGCTTAAAGCTTTACCAGATTGAATTGTTTTTATACTTCATTGTTTAGCTGCTGTCAAGTTCTTCTATCTCTTTTTCCCCATGGTATACCATGAAAATTAATATTAGTTCAATAACCTACCGTTCTGCCAGTTTTCACCTCCGTTATTATAACAATGATTAAGAATTAAACTTATGCGTTGACCCAAAGTATGCGGACGTCTTTTTGTCGGTGCTGTTGCCATGGTGACTCGTAATTTCGACGCTCCACTGATCATGACTTTTCATAGTCTTGGTGCACGCACTAAACTCAGTCAACCTACTCAGAGTCGACTGAACTAACACAATTCAGCCGTTCTGAAACCAAAAACTCAGAGTTTCCCATCTCAGGGTAAGTCAACACAGAGTTCAAGTTTAAACTCAGAGTTGGTTGAACCTTCTTATTGAAACGGGCCCCAGGAAGGCTCTTATATAGACAAAGGCCTTGTTCAGACTGTCAGTCCAATCTGATTTTTGTGCATATCCAACTGGAACCCGATTATATTTAGCAAGTGTGAACTGCGAAAAATCACATGAAATCTGATTTTTACTAATATGTTTCAAGCTACATTCATACGTGGTTTGGAATCCTATTGCAATTGCATTTCTGGAAATCCGTTTCAGTCTGACTGCTCAGATCGGATTTTGCATAGCTATTTTATGAGACTTTCTCATGCCACGTACAACGTAAATGTCAGACATTGTTTGTAGAAAACATGCTTATTGTCTTTGTTGCCTAGAAACAAGGTTATGTTGTTGCAACCTGCAATTCAAGTGGAAAATGACAATATCCTGCTGGTCGACACACTTCTTTGGGTTTAGAGGCAGCAGAGACGGAATAAATCCATTCCAGCTTCCGCCGCAGACTCATAACACAATATAATCCAGCGTTAACGGCAACATTTTGCCGTGTTGAAAGATCTGTATTGCTGCTGTTGTTTTTTAACGTAGGTATACCAAAAAAATGTTGTTGCCATATAAACCAATCCAGATAGCAAAAGGAAAACCTCCATGAAGTTGGCACCCCATAAAAAGAAATAATCACCAAAACTATGCCATTCATTTGTGCTACGATTGTGCCGCAAAAAAGAACATTTGTGCTGGTTTGGTGTTTGAGAAATTAAACATAATTTTTTTGACCGTTTGACGTCACTTTCCACCCCATGTTGCCCAAATCGTTCAAAATCGGTGCAGTTCGTTTGTGCCGTTAAAACAAACACTGTATCTATATAACTATTTGTATACATAGTAGTATATAATTATTTGCTCTGGAACAAACAATAGAATAATGAGACCAAAGACTGCCCGTCAGATTTACCCAAAACGAATTATATCTCATGTTTAACCACTATAGAGACATCAGAGCCAGCGGTGATATCCAGAAGATCTGCCCGAGGTGAGGCGCTCTCTGTGGGCTCATGAGCGCTGAACGGCGCTGAGTCTGACACCCTGGAGCTCACGTCTCTGAAAACGTCTAAGCAAATTTTCAAATAGACGTTATCTTTTTTAACAAACCGTATATATTTGAAGTCTAAAGAAGTACATTCTCACCTAAAAAACTCTTTAAAACTACATTCCGTGACACAAAAACAGTATTATTTATACATTTTAGTGGATTTGGGTGTCCGCCATGACACTCGCTGTGAGAAATACAGGAAGCGGAGTGATACAAACGGTGAAAGGGCGTTCCTGTGGCGAGACCAGTACAATACCTCACGGTTCTCAACCAATCAGATTTGAGAACCAGAACGAATTGTTGTATAAACATATATACTGTATATGTTATAACAGTTGTTTTTTTATTTCTGTATATTTATTTATGTCTTCCACAGATTTCAGGGAACTGGAGAGAGCTTCACCAGTACCGTCTCAGGCAGGGGTGTCAAAATCAGTTCCTGGAGGGCCGGAGCCCTACAGAGTTTAAACTAGTGCTGGGCGGTATACCGGTTCATACCAAATACTGGTGTTTATTTTTGTTATGATATGAATTTTTAAATACCGCAATACCGGTGTATGTCACTTAAACAACACTCAGAACGCGACACTGTTTGAAAGGGGTCTCTTTTCACTGTTGCACTGTGGTGAGGGAACAGCTGTGTGTTACTAAGCGTGAAAGTTCAGAAACTGAAGCTGTAGAACTAATAGAACGTGATGACACAGAAGAACTCATCCACAATATCCACACTGACCTCCACAAATATCCACCGCCCCTGACATCAGCTCCCTCGTCTCACACACACGAGCGCCACTTTAGCGCTAGATTTAGCAACTTTCAGACCCTTTTAGCGGCTTTCTTCCAGAGAATACATACTGACAAACCTAGCGACTTTTCTGGATAAAGCTTAGCTATGGTTCAGTTGGAGGATTTCTCCAGTGCTGTCCCGCGAGCGCGAGGTCTGGCTTTCCCGGAGAAGTGTCGCCTCTCTCGGCGTGTGTTCTGTGCAGGCAGCGGCAGAGACGCACCGCAGCCGACTCCTCAATAAATGAGTACAAAACAGCGTTTCCTAGCACCTGTCGCTTACTGTTAGACCCAATCATAATTAGACACACCTGATCCAACTAATCAAGTCCTTCATGCTTATTTGAAAGCTACATGGTATGTGTGGAGTTGGAGCAGGGTTGGAGCAAAACTCTGCAGGGCCCTCCAGGAACTGAGTTTGACACCCCTGGTCAAGGGATAAGCACCGTTGCCGAGTCTGTCCACATGACCTGTAGAGCAGCAAATGATGGCCTCACAGTTCCCCGGACCAACAGAGGACATGTGGAGAGCCATTGCATTCAAATTTAGGGGAAAACGGAACTTCCCAAACGGCCATTGATGGGAAACATGTTACCATTGTGTCACCTGATCATTCTGGTAGCTTGTTTTTTTTAATTACAAGCAGACTTTCTCTATGGTTCTTCTAGCACTAGCAGATGCAGACTACAGGTTTATATTTGTCCAGGTGGGAGAACAACTACAGGTTTATATTTATCCAGGTGGGAGAACAAGCGATGGTGGAAGTGTCCAGTGATTCTGCTCTCAGAAGAGCCATGGAGGCCAAAACTGTCCCTGCAACAGGGGCGATTCTAGGATTTTCATTTTAGGGGGGCTCAGCCTCCAATGAGGGTGTAATATATATATATATAATAAAAAATTGACTAATAGGGGTGCTACACTAAACTTTTATACCAAAAAGTGCTGTATTCCACTGTATTGCAAAGATTGGTATAAAATATAACAGAATAAGCCAAATACAAATCTTCATGATCTCACACGCGCACACACTCTCTCTCTGTCACACACACACACACACACGTTTACTTTACACACAGGAAATTTTACTGTTTGCATTTCTAGTACAACCCTGTTAGCTCAAATATGCAAACCTCTTTGCCACATGCACTGGAATATGTATTGCATTGAAAATAAAATTTTCAAATGAAAATGGCAACATGATTGTTTTATAAAGTATGTGTTCATATGTGCTTCATTTTCACTGGAGGAAACACTGTGGTGTGATGAGGGGTGAACGCAGGCAAAACTTTACAGTAGATGTGGAACCGATTGCTCCCCCATGATATTTTATAAACTGTATTTATGACAAAGAACTGTGCAGATGCAGATATTATAACAATCTATCAATAAACACAGACCTTGTCCTCAGCAGATTGAAAAAGAATGTGCTGAAAGATGGACGAGCCGTTCGAAGTCTGCCGCCGTTTTCAGATGAAATTTAAAGGGGACTGAAGCAATCACGAATTTGTGTACAGTTTATGGAGCTAATCGCAAAATTTTAGGGGGGCTGAGTAGTCATAGTATACTGAGTAGTATAGCCCCCCTAAAAATGGCCTAGCGACGCCCATGCCCTGCAGACTGCCCCTTTCCAGGATCTGTTGTACAAGGCCCAATGCCATTCACCATAGTGGGTGATGCTGCATTCCCACTAAAAACATATTTGATGAGACTTTATTCAGGGAACAGAATTCCACGATGGAGACAAATCTTCAATTACAGACTGTCACGGGCAAGGATGGCTGTGGATGTGCCTTTGGCATTCAGTCATCCAGGTGGAGGGTACTCCATACAAGCCAGAGAGTGTCACTGCAGCAGGCCTCCTTCACAATTACCTCTCCAACCCATCAGAAACTCAGAGGTGGCTGGATGAGGCAGAAGAAAGAGGGGAAGTGCTACCACCTGTTAGAAACATGGGTGGAAATAGGGGATGCCGAGAAGCTTACAATGTGCGTGAAAAGCTTTGCACATTTTTCAGCTCCCTGAAGGTAGAGTGTCCTGGCAAGACAATATGGTTTAGGGCAGGGGTTCTCAAAAGGTCCAAATTTGAATTTTCATCAGTGTCAAAGGTCCGGACCGGAACAATTGTTTATTACAAAACTTGCTTTTAATAAACATACATAACATGCATAACAAATAAACATTTTTTTTTTTGCAAAAATAAAGTGCAAAAGTGGCAAAACAATTAAATTAAGTGTCAGCTATAGAGGTCGACCGATAAAGGTTTTTCTCTGGCCGATGCCGATATTTAGAAATCAGGGCAGCCGATGGGTGATATATGATGCAGATTTTTTTTTTTTCCTTCTTTATCTCACAAAAGCAAGTTTGAGTAAATGATTATTGCAGGGCACAAGATGGTAATAGTAGTAGTAGTAATAATACATGGCTCAAAGCACCTTCTCAAAACAGTTCTGAAGCATGCTTTTTGTTTATGTTTGCTGACAGACACCAGTGTTTCCCACAGACTTGCAAATGCAAATTGATTCTCTGCCAGCAGGAGGCGCTGCTGGAGCGGGAGATATAGCGGTTTCCCCGGTAACGGCTGTAATCAAATACAAAACGCTAGGAAAGACGAACTGAAAATGACATCAAAGCTTTTCTGAAAACGGTCGGTTCTTTTCAGTGATACATTCATATAAAAACACCCGCGCTGCATTTTAATTTTGAAACGTGCAGTGCTCAGTTTATTCAACGAAGTATAAGCCTTTTGGAAAATCTAAAGTCTGTTTTGATTTTATGACGGGCCGCCACAAATAACTCAATGTATGGGAAACACTGGACACTGCT
>NW_015506996.1:53263-67427 GCF_001515645.1 Sinocyclocheilus grahami
GAAGGAAAAGTTTCAATATCTCGCCTTCGCTTTCATTTCGGACCATCTCCAAAAAGACATTAAAAAACTAAACACAAGTTTAACATGCGTTTAGAGGGGCTCAAACACCCCCAAAAGTTTGTTCTCCATCATTGCATACTCATGGATGAGACATGCAGATAACTACATAGTTCCAAGTTGTTAGAAAACACTCTCTGTCTTGTTAAGAGAATGTTCCAGGGATGCTCAGCCCCCTCCTTTTTTTCTCCTTCTCTCTCAGCACTCTTCTCTATATACAACGCATTCTCTCTTAATCCCCCTTCGGTATCCATCTCTCTCTCTTGATATTATGTTTTAAATATGTCTTACTTATATGCAAGGTATGCATGCTTAAATGTATACATTAGCTTCTCGTGATTTAAAGGCCCCAATAAATGACATGAATGTTAGGACTACAAGGGTAAAGGAGTTTGTGATGAAACTCTGAAGACAGTTCAGCATTCTTCGCAAAAGTCTATTCCTAATATGTCCATGTTTTTCTGTACATGTGGCCATTTTATATAAACACATGTTCTTGGCCAAAGATCCTACGTGTATGTTATTCATATCCTCATTGGTTAAGAGGATGAAACTCCCCTCGACATATGCCTATATAATATCTGTATTTCTATGAATAAATTGAAGTATTGAAGATACATTTGACTGTGTGTTTTCTTACTTCCCGGCCGTCCGTCTACACTTTAAAGTAACTGAGAATTCTTCAAGGTGGCAAAGAGAATTTACAAAGGGACCAAATTGTTATTCTTTATTAACACAAGTTTAGTCAACCTTCACTGAATTTTACATAATCAATGAACTGTGAAAAAGGAAACGGTGAATGCTATTAGTTGTCAAAATAAATTAATTGCAACAGTTTTATCAGATTGTGAAAAAGGGTGGAAGTCAGCAGCATATAAATGCCAGAATGTAAAATGAGTTATTAATTTCCGTACTTTACAAATTAACGAAAAATTTGTGCATATTTTCTAGTACAAGTGAACTGTGCTCACATTTACTTGTGCATTAAATTACAAATATAAAATTACATAGCTTGCGCCTAGTGTTGTTATCTTGAATTGCAGAATATTTTCGTACTGGTCGTAAAGAGATAAGGCGGTTACACGTCTAATAAACACATTTCTTGTTTTTTATTTTATTCAACCTTTATTTAAGTCATTAAGAACAGGTTCTTATTTTCAATAACAAAAAAAGAGACGAAATCTGCAGATGCGAGTGTGGTGGCCAAAGAGGCGTCCACGGCCACCCCCTAGCTCTGCCTCTGTCAAAAACACTTTAAAGGAGACATATTATGCCCCATTTTACAATATGTAATATAAGTCTCTGGTGTCCCCAGAATGTGTCTGTGAAGTTTCAGCTCAAAATACCCCACAGATCATTTATAATATCATTCTGAAAATGCCTATTTTGAGTGGAAGCAGAAACGCGCAGTTTTTCGGGCCTGTCTCTTTAAATGCAAATGAGCTGCTGCTCCCCGCCCCCTTTTCCAGAATAGAGCTGCTCCATTACAGCTCGGATCTGCTAAAAACATCTGTTTTGGTTCTGATTATCATGTTTATCGTGCTGAAATAATGCGTTTTAAACCATATGAGTTTAAACTTCTGATATAAGGTTTTCTGAGCGCACACATCCGAAGCACACGCACAGAAAGCGGCTGTCACAGCATGCGAGTACTAAACTAAGCTCTCATTCACACACAAGATTACATTAAAGTAAAAAAAACAGGTAAACAGCTGGGAAATATATCGCATGTTTATTTTAGATCTGTGTGGCAGCAGCAATATACAGTAAATAAATCAATAAATGCACTGCTCTGTCGTCTCCTCTGAGGCTGGGACTCTAAACAGTGTTCTGTGCTCGTCTGTGCAGCCAAACACAGAACAGCTAGCATGCTTCGCTCAAACTTTCTCCATGGCGTTAGAGCTGCTACACCGTTGTCGCTGATGACGGCGCCGTGGGTGTAAACTTACAGATTAAGGGGCGGTGATATTATAATGAGATCCCTTTGCCACGTCACCAAGCAAGCGAAATCAGACGCGCTGGTTTTCTCAGACGCTTGCAGAAAAAGGCTTCCTAAAACAGAGTTACTGGGTTCATCTTTTTCACGTTTCCTTGGTCGGTAGATGCACCGGAGACCTGATTATAGCACTTACAACCTGGAAAAGTCAGATTTTCATGATATGTCACTTTTAAAATGACTTACCATCTGCACCAAGAGCCACTGCAACTTCTTCCCATGCTTTTTCCCTCGCCTGCAAGTCTTTATAAAGCAATTAACCTGTAACTTAAGCTAAACCAGTATAAATTATTTAAACTTGTTGTTGTTGTTTGGGCAAAAAGTTTGTTTTGATATTTGTTTAAGCTTGCTCTTCATTGGGTCATTCCAAGAAGCCCTTGCCGATGTTTGTCTCTCGTCTAAAAAAGCAATGTAATGTTACACAACAAGCACTCAACAAAGCACTTTGAAATTACACTGGAATTAGCCTGTGCGCGAGAAGATCTATAGTTTGGAAAATGTGATTCCTCGTGATATGACCTATTTAACAATGTTATTTTGCTGCATATGCAATGTTATTATCATTGCCTCATCTCACTTCTAACATCCAGTGATCACCCTTAAGTCAATCTAAATATAGTTTACAGGTGTTGAATGCAAACTAGAAATGTTACCATCAGTTATATGCTCTGCCACAGACACAGAATGGCATACGGGAGATTCATCAACATCTGCAAACATGATAAAAACAGTTGTCAACTTTAACCCTGGAAAACATAATATATAGGGACAAATTCACAAAACAGTTGTGCCACTTTTGCATGTGATATCTTGCTACAAAAAACCTGTTGTAGTAGTCTCCGTGAGAATGTTTCAAGCAGTTGCAAACTGAGTATTTAAATCAAGTCATTGTCATTTTTTATATAAACCAGCACAGACAATGTACACAAAATGGACACGGGTACTGTACTGAATGGACACGGGTGGGATTTTGGGAAGAATCTTTGACTGTCTATTTGAGCATACAAAGACAAAAAAATAAATAATTGCATTACATTTAATTGCAGAAAATATATTCATACTGTTTGACATATTTCTACTAATGTACTTGGTTTATGTTGGGGTGGGATTGGAAGTTGCCTCTGGTGCTGCATCAAAGAAATGTAAAATAACAAATTGATCTTAGTGGGGGAAATTTTCATAGAATCAAAGAATTTCAAAGAATTGGTTTGGTTATATTATTTTAATAAGCATACAAATATTATTATATCTTTGTTTTGGCCTCTTCTTAACAATTGTGGCTTTTTTTTCTTTTCTTTTTCTTTTTGAGGAAATAGTCCATCCAAATAGCATGCAAAATGTTAATTTACTTTCAGCTGAATTTGAAAAGGCTTTTGTTGAATGGAATTTACAATGGTACCTTGATGCTTTCACATATTATTTATGTGCAGTTAGCAATGAATTCTTTGAAAGTTGATAAAGATCTGACTTTTTCTGTTGCACTTTCAGAAGATCTTAATGGACAACACAATACTCAGAAGGCTGAATAATGCATACCATCGCTGTTGTCATCATCTCTGACAGCCTTTTTTTTGTTGGCCTTTTTGGCCTCTTTGCACCACTTGAGGGCCATCTCGAAATTTTCTGAAAATATAAAGCCAATGGTAAAGCTAAAACATAATCACAATGTACAATCGGATAATTAAATTAAAAGAATATTTTTATATAATATTTAATATTTTAAGTTAAAAGAATCCTCAAGTAAATTAAACATTACCAGTATTTGCAAATACACAGATTTTCAGAGAAATCCAGTTGTCTTAATCAGGAAGTTTTTCCTTTTTTGCTCTTTTAGTTGGATTTGAAGGTGGCCAGTAGCTGTATTGTTGCTAGCATGTGTACAGTGAAGTCAGAGACATTGTTAAAATATTTATATACATTTCTTAATTTGAATGTTTTTGATCAGGATTGTATTGTTGGTTAGGAAAATGTTCTTGCACCCCATTTTCCTGGTATATCCAGCACTGCGCTACAATGCCAACCGTTGACTCCTCCATATATTACACAGTGAAATACATTCTACAGAAGAGATGAGGAAGGTCAGTAATTTACCAAAACCATTGCTTATTGCATCTCAAAGAATATGCACATTTGTTAAAGTTCTCTTACACTGTTATGAAAGATTTACTGCTGATGTTAGATGGCCATAAATGTTGCTGTGTCTCCATTTTCAATCTTGATTGCTCTCTTTTCAATTAGTTTTTTGGGGATCCACCTATGTTTTTTATTGTAGTTATACACCCCCATATGAAATGAGTGGCAGGGCTCCATGAACAATGGTGCAGGATTACGATATATTCTGCAAAGAACATGTCCATCTTTCTCCTCATCATTGGTGATCTCGCTGCCATTGTCATCGTCTAGGATGAACGCTCTATCCTTACTCTTCTTTGTTTGTCTGTCTTTGTTGTTTTCAATTGTGGATGCACGTCTTTCCTCAATCCTGGTGGCAATCTGGCTAAGAGGGTGTGTTCCACTTCGTACCATCGTCTTGACTGAATGCAGGTGTGTTTCAAATTTAAGTGCACTGCAGTTGTCCAGTCCATTGAAGTGTACAGCATCATCAGTGATGTGGAGCATTGAGTGGATGTTGTACACTATGAACTCGTTCCCATAGAGCTCTCGTCCTCTGCTGACAAAGTAGCTCAGCAAGCTTCTTGCATATTCTGAGTGCTTTTTGACCAGTGTTGGGAAAACTAAAAAGCACATTGCCACATTCAATGCCAAGAAATTAAGGTACATGAGAGCCTTACTCCACAGGTCCAACTGACAAGAAGCCTCTTCATCACCCCCAAGCATGGGAAGCTTTTTATCATGTCAATGGGCAGCTGGATGAGTGGAGTATTGCCATTGTGATGCTCAGAAGAACTTGGCTCCTAAATGAAGCATCTGTGCGCAAGGTGAGGTTTTCTGTGGTTGGAAATGTTACTTTTCTAAACCATTTACCTTTCTGGTCACATTTTTCACAGCCATGTGTCTCATATAAAGGCTTTTGCCGGAGCATCACACACAAATCATAGAACATTGGATAGATGGCCTCACATTTGACTTTAGAATACTTTGGTATACAGAGGAGTTCATGGTAAATGCAGTGACTGTGAGGTGCCTAGGTCTTGTGGCTACATTAGCTGCTTGATATCGTCGGTTTATTCTAAGCGCACGTGCGTCTGTCGCTTTAAATGCTCGAGCTCGTTACAGCAGGATGGATTCTGATTGGCTGTCAGAGTTTGTATCGTTCATCAGCTGGAGAACAACCGTTTAGAAAGTGATATTGTTTCTCTGTGCCTTTATCGTTGTAGTTGTGGTGAGGACTCTGCTATTCTGTAATATTGAGAACGATTTTTAGAACGATATCTTTATCGTTATCATTCTTGGTGTGAACGGGGCTTATAGGACCTTCACACCGAGTGCGATTATGTGACCCGAACGTATGTAGCGATGATGGTCCTGAATCAAAACAACAGATCCCTATGGAGCTATTCGCATCAGGCACAATCAATCGCGACGCGACAAAGCGAGATTTTTCCCCCGTCGCCCCCATGACGAAACGAGCCGTCCAATTTCATTTGAGCTTGAGATCACTTGCCTGGAGGTGCTGCTGTTGCACAATAGGGCGAGATTAGTGGTGTTATAGCTCAGAAAGCAGTTATGAAAACCAGAGTAAACACCAAAGAAAAGTATGAAGTTATTACTTATTCAAGTGATCTTTAACAGACATCTTGTGTCCGAAAAACTAAAGTTTTATTTACAAATTCTGAATGGATTATATATAACATATTTAATATATGAGCAATATCGCTCGCGTACGAGAGTGATATTGCGTTTATACAACAGTTCGACGGAACATGTGTGTAATTAAACAAGAAACAACTGAGTGCCTAATAAAACCCTCTTTTGTGCAGAACGACTTCCTTCCGCCACGGCTTCAAAGCTCAAGTTGACAGTTAAACATACGTCACTTTTAGAATGCGTATCAAGGGCACGTGCTGCTTCAGTTAGGTTATTAGTGAGAAATAATGAGGTTATAAGAGACAAACAATGCGGCAAGACGTGCATTCAAATGAGAGCGAGAGAGACCGCGAAGCTAGACGTTTCTTCTTATATTAACTAATGTACTCTACGATTAGCTCAGTGAATAATTAAAAAAAAAAACATAGACCCGGCTAGAACAAGCGGAGTGATACAAAATTGTGAAAGGGCGTTCATGTAGTGATACCAGTACAATATCTCACGGGTCTCAACCAATCAGATTTTAGAACTAGAACGAACTGTTGTAAATATATACTGTATATATGAGAACCTGGAGCACAAAACCAGTCATAAGGGTAAATTTTCCGAAATTGAGATTTATACGTCATCTGAAAGCTAAATAAATAAGCTTTCCATTGATGTATGGTTTAACATGCAACTATTTGAAACTCTGGAATCTGAGGGTGCAAAAAAATCTAAATATTGAGAAAATCATCTTTAAAGTTGTTCAAATGAAGTTCTTAGCAATGCATATTACTAATCACACATTAAGTTTTGATATATTTACGGTAGGAGATTTACAAAATATCTTCATGGAACATGATCTTTACTTAATATCCTAATGATTTTTGGCATAAAAGAGAAATGTATAATTGTGACCCATACAATGTATTGTTGGCTATTGCTACAAATATCCCCCAGCGACTTAACACTGCTTTTGTGCTGCAGGGACACATATAACCTTTATAATCAATGAAAAGCTGTTGCTCACTTCAGCTCATCGTGATCTCCCGTTATTATAAATGAATTTCGCTACATTGCACAATGAATCTCTTATTTACATAATATACTTTGCTTGTTATAATAAGATGATTCTCAACCTCCGGCGTTTTGAGCGTTCTAACTTAAATGCCTCTGAATGCTACTGTGCTCAACGCTGCAAAAACACATAAATAACACCTTTGATGTTCCATGCTCCACATTAGCTGCTCAGTCAGTGCCACTTATCGTGCAGGCATGAACTAGCCGAATGTGATCAATGAATCGTTTTGTGTTCGTTGGCGTTTCTCTACGCTTTATCGCGTCACACTCGGTGTGAAACAGCCTTAACTCCTCCTACAGTTTATAACTTCAAAGCCCCTCAGAGTACTGTACCCTCACTCAAAATGTTATACTTGAACCACATTTTAGTTAATTTCATGTGGTTTACTTTTCGAAAGCCTATATTTTTGAATATGTAGTAAATGTATATGTAGTTCAAGCAAATGGATATTTGAACGCAACTGTTTGTAACCTTTTACTTCAAAGTAAAGCTGTGAAAAATGAATGGGGATATGGGAATGTCAAGTGGTTCAGAAAATAAATGCTTCTTTACACAAACCCAAGTGTGAACACCCTTAAAAGTAACTAATTCCATTATATATACACGTCTGAGGGGTTCAGCTGACAAAAAGCAGTTTGTGAATCCCTGACTTGATGCATTACTCACCAGTGGAGGACAACAGCAGCTGGTGGCTTTACAGGCAAACGCTGACATATAGATGGAGATGATGAATATCAACAATACACTACTGATTCCCCAGAAGAGGGTCTGAGAGAAAATTCAACATTAGTTTGTTATTATTATTTGTACTATCTTTTTAATTTCCATATAGTAATATTGATAGGCTGTCAATCAATTAAAATTGTTCATGTAATTAATTACATGATGGATGATTAATTAATTGAATTAATATTAATCTCACATCAAATTTGGCTGAGAAATTACCCACAAAAGATCATTTAACCCTTTGGGTCCGAGGGTGTTTTGGGGCGCTGGAGAAGTTTTGACATGCCCTGACGTGTGCTTTTTTCAGTTGCTTATAAATATTTTAATGGCTAAAGTTTAATAACACCGTAATCAGCACAAACGGGGCTACAATAATATGTGAGCAGCATGTATGTACGTGATTGTGTTTTTGAGAAAACAACGTTTATGCATGCTTGGTGAAAAACAAAAATTTTAAAGTCACTGAAATAAGACCATAAAACACATACAGAACATTTGTTCACAAGACTTTTGAGAACTGGATCTTGTAGCAGGGTGTCTACAGATATGAACAAGTTAATTTTAAGACCTTTTTAATACCACCTTATGTGAAATTTAAGACCAAACCTGTGTAAACAATTTATTCTGAAGAAATATTTTCATCAGTGTTCTATCAGCTTTTACATACTTAAATCTGCATGTTTTTAATATTTACCACATAATGTAATTTACCTTTATAAAGGCCAATATTTATTTTACCTTATTAAATGTCATCTTTCATGTCAAATCCTAACAATTAGACTATACCGACAGTAGGTGGCAGTAAGTCACTTATTCATTAAACAGATTCCTTCAAACAGCTGAATCATTCAGTAACAAAAACGCCGGGTGTTGCTTGGAGAGTGTGCGCAATAATTCTGTTCTGATCTTTGTTTAGAACGATTTTCGTTGGTGAAATCGAACAAAACAGTCAATTGTGTCTAAAATGTAAGTAACTTCATATAGTTTACTACTTGCTTGTTGAACTAAAATCAGTGTAACATTTGCAATCGTGAAAATATTCAGCAAAATAGATCCCTTGTCATGGTATGTTACTTAACTATATCATGCTATAAATAAACTAAACATTTTGAATGTTTACCTCAGAATGTTTGTTCTGTCAGTTTCTTTATGTGTGCCGTACACTCATTTGATTGGATTTCTCCACGAAAGTCTCTCACAGAGACAGGCAGCACGAGCCTCAACAGCGTGACTGTGACGAGTGGGGTCGGGGCCGAGAGTCGTGGGAACGGAGCGGGGCCGGTGGAGTAATTGATAAACTCACCGGTTTTGAGTCCTACGGAGGAGCTCCGGAAGGATATAAAGGAGGAGTGACGACAGTGAAAGACGAGTGAGGACCAGGCCTGGACTTTATTTTGTGTTTTGGTTCCCCCCCTCGCGGACGACTGTCGCGCTATTTTGTGTTTTTTTTTATTATTAAAGTTTTCTTTGAACGTTCGCTGGTTCCCGCCTCCTCCTTCCCGTGACTACGAACATTGTTACAGCGACATTGATATTAGAAATACACTATCCATCATCAATCGCTGTTTAAGCTGAATGAAATAAAATCAGAAGATCATTCACACGTTTTGATGCGTGATTATATTTTGTCAAGTTTTAATCAGGCTATTAGTCCTGTCGGGCAAGTACAATTCTCAAGCCATTTTGCCACTTGCATGAACCCATTAAAGTAGTTCAGAGGCTGGACAGCGAGCTGGTGTTCGACTGTATTCTGTAACCGCAATTCTCTCTGACGACGCGGTAACTACAGCGGAGAAAAAGTACTCTTGATGGACACTTACTGACTGGAGACTGGAGAAATATTTGTGGTAATGTGACCAAAAATATTTAAGACCTACTGAATCTGAATTTAAGACATTTTAAGGCCTTATTTTAGGAAAACTTTAAGACTTTTTAAGGACCCGCGGCCACCCTGTGTAGCTTAGAGTTTTTGCTTCAAAATGATGTGAAAATCATCTTACTCACTCATCCGAGGAGGCGTGAATGATCATGAATAATGCTGTGATTCACACCTGAGAAG
Source organism: Sinocyclocheilus grahami (assembly GCF_001515645.1). Lineage (NCBI taxonomy): Eukaryota > Metazoa > Chordata > Actinopteri > Cypriniformes > Cyprinidae > Sinocyclocheilus > Sinocyclocheilus grahami. The sequence continues at coordinate 62,933 of NW_015506996.1, forward strand.
ACAAAGGCCCACATAAGGAGCTGTATAATGAGCTTTTCAGTCAGGTGTGTGACTGAGAGGGAATTGCTACAAGAAAGAATGTGAGGAAAAAATAAATTGATATTTTGTTTGTAGTTTATTTAGAATATATAACTATCATATAAAATAACTTGAGATTCACTTGCGAGTGCAGTTAAACAGTTTATTAGGAACAAACAAACAAACAAAAAACAACAACACAAGAGTCGAGACATCATGGGTGAAATATCCAAAACAGCGGCAGGAAACTTGAACAACATTTTGAAGAGACTCATGGGAGTGTGTGCATCACATGGTCTTAGCTGTGGTCCAGGTTCCTGTGTAGGCAGGAATCTCAGAGTCTGTGGAACATGTCAACATCAGTCTCTGGTTTCCATGACCAAGTGGGCTGCTCTGCTTTGGCTCTCTTTGCAACAGGTTCTTTTGCACTGTTATTCTCACATCTGAAATAAAAAAGCAAACATGCCGTTTACACAAACTACATTATTAACATTATTATGATGTTCACTGATACTAGTACTAATTTATCGAGGAAAAAAAACACAATTACCACATAGCAAACATAGTGTACCATACAGCAAATAAATCAAATGAAAGTAACATCTGTAAAATAGGTAATGCACACTTACTCTAAGATTCTGAACGGAGTTGAAAACTGAACGAGCGCCCGCATCCTGTGAGAGATGCAGGTGAAGACAAGAGTGGTGTATTCAGTCCTAAAATAATTTTATAAACAGTCGTTAGCATTTTCCCCCCTACCTTAGTATAGTATGCATACTTCATGAGAAAACAGAATGCCAATAACAAAGAAACTACATTTTAACACTATGAACCACAAATAATATTACCACATATTCTGGGAATAATACAATTACTATACTGTGCACTTACTCAGTAGGATTTTCCAGCGAACTCAAAACTGAACGACACTCGCGTGCCTTTCTTGTGCAAGATGCCGGTGATGCAGCCACAGTCCTAAACGAAAATTAAAACGGTTTCAAACATTTCAGCGTCATTATAGCAACTATATTATTACATTAGCAATCAATAATATTTCCCACATGATTTTATATCATAGATGGACATACAGTACAAAAAGGACATTCTATATCTGAGAAACTAAATTATTATTGGTAAGCACATGTTTGAACATATTTGCAGACAGGGTATTTCACAGTAATGATTGGCCTAAACATTCTTAGACATTGTAACAATTTCCCTGTTACTTATGTACCAGAAATCCTCTTTGAGCACTATTGTCACTACTCACCTGAGCATTAGGGGGTGCTCTGGTAAAGTAATGCATGAATTTACCTATTTAAGGTAGCAGAGGAGGAGTAGTGCCAGGAAGTTAATTCTCTATCTTCTTTGGAGAAGCTTACCTCATGGTGGTTTGAGACTTTGTACCCTGTTTGAGGAACTTTATAGTTCTAAGCTCATCCGTTAGTAATTGTTCATGGTATTTTGTTTTGTTAACAATAAGTTTGTTTGTAGCACCTGGTTTGTTTAAATGTTTGTCTACAGAGGGTTTGTGTTCTGAGCCTATATGGATTATTTGGTGGCTTAAACATCTGAGAAGCCTGGAACTAAGAGAGCTGACTGCTTAAAAGCAATGCTGGACTTCAAATATCTCTTTGCTGGGGAATCATCTGGGCATTCAAGTACTGTTTTTTTTGCACTTCATGTTTCAACAAAGATTGTTCTCTCACCTTATACCCTCTACCACAAAGACTGAGCAAAGTATATGGGTCTAAATGATTACAAGCCAGGGGCTCTGTTTTGGGATACTGGACTGGTTTTATGCTCTGGTCCTAACTGTTGAACTCTCAATTGTGTTTGTCGTATTGAATTTGTATGTGCTTAGTAATTATATTTAATACACCTGACTCGTGAGTGGGATTGGTCTGTTTGGTCTCTCATTTCGTGTAGCATTTGCACAAAAGACAAAGGTATATGTGTTACAACATTAGGCCTACTTTTATATAATCTAAACCAGGTTCCTCAAATCTTGCCCTGGAGGGCCAATGCGCTGCAGAGTTTAGCTCCAACCCTGATCAAACTCACCTACCTGTGATTTTCTAATGATCCTGAAGACATTGATTAGCATGCTCAGGTGTGTTTGATTAGGGTTAGAGCTAAACTCTGCAGGAAAGTGGATCTCGTGGGCCAGATTTGAGGATCCCTGTTCTAAACAATACTTTTATAAATTATTGTTTATAGAACATAAAACCATCCTCACACCGTACATTTAGATGTAATGAAAGGTTGCCTATCATATTTAAAAATGTTGTACTCGATTTCACACATTTTAGTCTGGAATTATAGTTTGGGAAAAGTCCAACTAGTAAATGTGTTAATGTTTGTCACAACACATTATCTAATGCAAATAAGAAACTTTACTTACTCTACATGAAAGATCTCCTCCGCTGGCTCCAGCCACGCTCGCGTTCTGTTTGTGAGGTAAACATAAAGCTTATTCCTCTCAGCGCATCTTCTGAGGTAAATACAAGGCTTATTCCTGTCAGCGGCATCTTTCAAAAAATGAAAAATATCTGAGAGGAACCTGTAAACGCCCACATCACCGTAAACAAAGCAGCAACATGTCGCGCGTCTCAAGTGGAGATTTGTAATATCAATAGTGCATGGGCGTGACCTAATTAGAGATAATGAGTTTAGACTGAAAAACTGGACATGTTGTTGGTTTCATACAGATTACTTTATCACAGAATATTTGTTTTCGGTAAGAGTTATTTCATTTAAGATTAGACATGTCAAGCTTTCTATAGATATATTTCTATTGTCTGTGTGTAAAGTATTCGCTGAGTTTCAGTTCATTTTACTGACGCATTTCTATAAGCAGTTCATGGAGACAGTGAGGATTGAGAGCACACCCTGTTTATTTTCTTTATTTTACAAAAGCCCATTTTGTTGTTATGACTATACACAAATAAATGTAGACCCTTTGCAGTTTCAAACTATACCTTATTCTTATCTGTACGGTCAAAATTGGAGTATTTTTAGTTCTTATCACTGTCATCAAGAAAATATGAGACCGACCGCACCAGTGCGGGCTTTGACCCCAGGGGGTTAACTTTCCAAACACCATATGATTCCAGGCATGTTCACCCCACAATCAGCCAACTCCATCGCCATGCTTCAAAAGGTTTTGAGGTTAATGTTACAAATAAATAAAGCATAAAGTTTGAGATATTATTTTTACCTGGTGAAATGTAAATGACACAGCGCACGAAACTATATTAGTTTCTTTTTTAAAAAATCCATCTGGACCATAGAGCGGGACTCTCAAAGCCTTGACATCCGGGTATCTGGGAGACAAGTCAGTAAATTCGAGTAAAATCACAGGCTTCGCTTATCCCGTGTGAATGCACCACACGAAATTCAGATGTGGGGGGGTAATTTCAAAATCACACAAGCTCCCCAGATAATACTAATCCCGTGCAAATAGGGCTTATGATGACCTAATGTTAGAACTTGAAATTATACGATTTGACCAGTGTGGCGCTGTAGCGCTCCTGGATGCAATTCAAGAGAAGAAGACACAGTGCTTTAGAACAAACACAGCCGAACCTCAAGCTGCTGAGCGGCGTTTGGATGAATATGCAAATAGATGCTGCACGCTTTCATCTCAATAATGAAATAAACCCAACAAAAACTGACAGCGGTGAGAAAGCAGCAGTTAAGAACACATCGGATGACAATGATGTAGATGTTTGCACAAGCTCTGCAGTTAGGTATTCTAATAAAGTCCTGTCACGTCACGCTTATTTATATAGTACTTTATGCAATAGATGGCCTTAAATCAAGCAGCTTTACAGTATTAAGCTTGCAAAACCAGAGTCCATGTCGCTTTTAGTTAGAATTACAACTTAATTTTCTGTTATAAAGTAACTCTCCAAGTGTGGACCTAGCTAATGATAAAATCTTTTTATCAGTGGGAATGAGATCATGTTGTGAATAAAATAGCTTATCCAAAAATAAAACGTCTCATCACTTCCCTTTATTTTGTTTCTTATCCATATGACTTACAAAAGGAGATGTTAGGCAGAACGATGTGCCATTCAGTTACTTTTTTCATATAGCTAATTAAATGGTGAATGATAGTTTCTCGGTCTGTCATTTTGTGTATAAATTAATTGTATAATAATTGTAATTACATAATATGATTTTCAAAAACTGAAGTGATTTGCTTTATTTGTTTGCTTTATTAGAATATGTATAGCTCAATATTTTAACTAATTGCAAAAGCTGAGTAATCAAAGTCTACTGGTCATTATAATAATCGTTAGTTTAATCGATTATCAAAATAATTGTTTGTTGCAGTCCTAAGTTTTATATTAAAATTCATTACAGATGAAGTGCTTCATATGATTAATCACTCCTGCAGAATAAATAATGTTCATCAATGGTGGATTTTAAAGCTTCTCCTAGTAGTGAAAATGTATGTGTATTTGTGTGT